>NC_089587.1:191974545-192161059 GCF_019320115.1 Miscanthus floridulus
TACCCTACCTGGAGCCAAGCCTACTGAGGAGCTCGCCGAGGCCTTAAGTACGTGTCCCGACTTCACAAGTCTGACGAGGAGATCGAGATCGAGAACAGTCGTATCCTAGCTGCGGTGTACGAGTTAGAGTAGATGACCCTGCGTGGTCATGAGTCATGTCAGTAGCTTCCGTAAGTTGTACCCCATGATGTACCCCTTATGAGATGTATTATGAGACACTATGCGTAGAACGATTCTCGCACGTCTTCAAGTGTAGCTACTGGAGATGATGCTATGTAATAAAACCCATGTAATGAATGTTTCGGATCTTATTGCATCTTTATGAATCTTATTGCTTCTTTGTAATGAGTGTTGGATAGTGTAAATGTTTTTCTTTAAATCGTCAAAATCATGTAATCATATTGAATTATAAGCACTTATGGCACAAGCACTAAATTCTCTATGATCCGTGTTGCAGATGCCGAACCGCCGATCTAATCGCCTAATGAATCGAGGACGTGCGCCCACCCCTGAACCAGTTGAACCCAATGGGGGACGTGGTGGCAACAACCGTGGCCGTGGCCATGGCCATGGACGTGGAGGGATACCCTTCCACCTGGAGAATACTCCGCCGCCTGAGGAGAACATTCCTCCACCACCACCACCAAACCTGGCAGAAGTGATGGCACAGCAGACCCAGCTTCTTGCAGCTCTTGTTGAAGGAGCAAACCATCGCCAGGGAGGTCAGCAGAATGACTTCCAAAGGAAGCTGGAGGGATTCCTGAAGCTAAGGCCACCTACCTATGATGGCACCGACCCTAACCCACTTGTAGCCGATGACTGGCTCAAGGAAATGGAGAAGAAGCTTGACCTCACTACTTTCACCGATGATGAGTGTGTTGGAGCTGCCACACACCAGCTCACAGGTGCAGCACGCGCCTGGTGGGACTAGTTTCAGTGATTCCCATGAGGACCCTAGCCAACATCTCGTGGGATGAGTTCGCCGAAGCATTCACTGAGTATCACATTCCCAAGGGTATCATGGAGGCCAAAGCTGAGGAGTTCCGACAACATCAAGATGGGGAAGGAAAGGGTGACTGAGTACACTACTTGTTTCACCAATCTTCTTCGCTATGCACCTTCCTATGTTGTGAACTCTGAGAAGGAGAAGCTGTACTATTACCGCAAGGGACTCAACCCGCACATCAAGCTAAAGTTTGGCGGTATTGAGAGTAACATGTTGCGTGCTCTGGTGGATCGCTGCATCCAGATCGAGAAAGATCATGCTGAAGCTGGAGAAGAGTACAGGGAGAGGAAGCGTAAGCCTAAGGAGTCCTTCCGTGGCCGTGATCGCAAGAGGTTCCATAGAGATGCACCATCCTAGGGAACGCTCTCGCCACAACAGGGATGACAACCCTGGATCGAGTAGGGGTAAGTGGAGGCTACACCGCCAAATACTCCCGCCCTGCTCAGGATCGTTACACCCGGGACCGTTATGCTCAGGACCGCAACACTCAGGACCGTTTCAACCGTCCCCGCTCAGCAAGTGAACGCCCAGCATAGAACCGCTCCGCACCAAGCACAGGAAACTAGGAAGGCACCCGCGCCAACCCCTACAGGCGGTACGCCTTTCACCTGCTTTGCTTGTGGCCAACCAGGTCACAAAGCCGCTGAGTGCCCTCAGAACTCAGCTGCTCAGAAGTCTCAGCTCAAGGGATCTGCTACTCGTGGACGTCTCAACCATCTGGACGCCTGAGGAAGCACAAGCTGCCCCTGACGTGGTGTACAGTATGTTTTTAGTTAATGGCAACACTGCATCAGTTCTATTTGACTCTGGAGCAACTTGTTCATACATATCATCCAAGTTTGCACGAGAGCATGACCTGCCTGTAACCCCACGTGAAAAGCCTATCATCACCAGTTCACCGTTAGGAGACCTAAAATGCACCCACATCTGTAAGGGAGTGAGTCTTACCATTGAGGGTCTTGTCTTTAAAGCCGACCTAACCCTTTTACCTTCCACTAGCCTAGATGTCATCCTAGGTATGGATTGGTTAACCATTCACCAAGGTATCATATCATGTTCACCTAGATACGTCCAAGTGACCCACCCATCAGGCCAAGTCATTAGATGTGAACCCCAGTCTGGAAAGTCCACCTCTATCCTATGTGCCCTTAAAGCAAGTTCAGAATCACAAAAAGAGGAGAAGACAGTTCATGATGTGCCAGTAGTCAGAGACTATCCCGATGTATTCCCTGAAGAATTACCGGGTATGCCACCAGACCGTGATGTAGAGTTCATCATTGATCTGTTACTGGGAATGGGACCCATTGCCAAGAGACCCTATCGCATGTCAGTTGATGAACTGGCTGAGCTCAAGAAATAGCTTGATGAGCTCATCTCGAAGGGATATATTCAGACCCAGTGCTTCACCCTGGGGATCCCCTGTTCTGTTTGTCAAGAAGAAGGACGGCTCAATGAGAATGTGCATTGATTACCAGGAACTTGAACTGCAGTCACCATCAAGAACAAGTACCCCCTGCCAAGAATTGATGATCTGCTTGATCAGCTTCGAGGTGCCAAGTATTTCTCCAAGATTGATCTCAGATCTGGCTATCATCAGATGAAGATTCGAGAAAGTGACATCCCGAAGACAGCTTTTGTGACTAGGTATGGACAGTTTGAGTTCACTGTGGTATCCTTTGGACTCACGAATGCTCCCGCATACTTCATGAACATGATGAATAAGGTTTTCATGGATGAACTGGATAAGTTCGTGGTGGTATTCATTGATGACATCCTTGTCTATTCACCCACCACTGAAGAACATGAACATCATATGAGAACTGTGCTCGAGAAATTAGCCCAACATCAGCTCTACGCAAAGTTCAGCAAATGTGAGTTTTGGCTACTAGGAAGTTGCCTTCCTAGGCCATGTACTATCAGCTGAAGGTGTCAGCAGTTGACCCAGCCAAGATTGAAGCTGTGAAAGAGTGGGATCAACCCCGTAATGTGACAGAAGTCAGAAGTTTCTTGGGATTGGCTGGATATTATCGCCGATTCATTAGAAATTTCTCCAAGATAGCCCGTCCAATGACCAATCTTCTGAAAGAAGACCAAGGAGTTTGAATGGACGCCCGAGTGCGAACAAAGCTTCTAGGAATTGAAACAGAAGCTTACCACAACTCCTGTGCTAGCATTGCCTGATATCGGCAAAGGTTTCGTGGTCTATTGTGATGCATCCCGTCAAGGACTTGGGTGTGTACTGATGCAAGATGGAAAAGTAATAGCATATGCGTCCCGACAGTTGAAAGAACATGAGAACCGTTACCCAACCCATGATCTTGAGTTAGCAGCAGTTGTGCATGCCTTGAAGATCTGGAGGCACTACTTGATAGGCAACAAGTGTGATATCTACACGGATCACAAGAGCTTGAAGTACTTTTTCACTCAAGAAGATTTGAATATGAGGCAACGCCGTTGGCTAGAGTTGATCAAGGACTATGACCTAGAAATTCACTATCATCCGGGAAAAGCTAATGTAGTCGCAGATGCTCTCAGTCGCAAGAGCTACTGTCACACTTTGATCACTGAATCCAGTACCACCTAAGCTCAAGGAAGAGATTGATGATTTCCAACTTGAGATACTACCGCACGGCTTGTTGAATGAGCTCCGCATACAGTATGATCTCACAGAACGCATCCGTCAAGCTCAGAAAGATTGTGAAGAAATCGAATATCTCTGTGGTCTGATGAAACTAGGCTATAAGACCAACCACCATGAAGATGAACAAGGAACCATCTGGTTCAAGAACAGAATCTGTGTTCCATCTGACCCAGTGCTACGAGAGGAAATTCCTATCAGAAGCTCACGATTCTAAGTACTGTATCCACCCTGGAGGTTCAAAAATGTATCAAGATTTGAAGAAACACTTTTGGTGGAAAGGCATGAAGACAGACATTGCAGGACATGTGGCACGATGTGACACCTGTAATAGAGTCAAGGCTGAACATCAAAGGCCTGCAGGTTTGCTAAAGCCTCTTGACGTTCCCTGAGTGGAAGTGGGAGAGCATATCCATGGATTTCATAGTTGGATTGCCCCGTTCACATAAAGGCAATGATTCCATCTGGGTGATTGTTGATCGCTTGACCAAGATTGCTCACTTTGTACCAGTAAAGACCAAGACCAATGCCGAAAAACTAGCAGATCTATATATTGAGCATATTCTCAGACTGCATGGAGCTCCCTCTAGTATTGTATCTGATCGTGGTCCTCAATTTGTGTCCCGATTCTGGGAAGCTCTGCACAAGTCCATTGGAACCAAACTTGATTTCAGTACCGCTTACCACCCACAGACAGATGGACAGACAGAATGAGTAAATCAGATCTTAGAAGACATGCTTCGCGCTAGTGTACTGAACTATGGCTCTGATTGGGAGAAATGCTTACCCTATGCTGAGTTCTCTTACAACAACAGCTACCAAGCCAGTATTAAGATGTCACCATTTGAAGCTCTGTATGGCAAACCATGTAAGACACCTCTGATGTGGTCCCAACTGGGAGAAAGATCATTCTTTGACTCCGCCAAGATTCAAGATGCCGAAGAAGGAGTTGCTCAAGTGAAGGAGAACTTGAGAATTGCTCAAAGTCGATACAAGAGCTATGCTGACAAAAGGAGAAGAGAACTTGAGTTCAATGTGGGGGACTTCGTCTATCTCAAGGTATCCCCGCTACTGTGGAACTGTCAGATTCCATGTGAAAGGAAAGCTTGCCCCTAGATTTGTTGGCCCATACAAGATTTGCAAGAGGATTGGAAAGCTCGCCTACGAACTTGAGCTACCCGAGGAATTGATGGGTGTACATCCCGTGTTCCATGTCTCACAGCTACGCAAGTGTTTGAGAGTACCCGATGAAGTAGTTCCAACTGATACACTTGACATTCAAGATACACTTGAGTATAAAGAACATCCTATCAGAATTCTGGGTAGAGATACCAAAGAGACCCGAAGCAAGACTATTCCTATGTGCAAGATCCAATGGAGCAATCACACCGAGAGAGAAGCAACATGGGAGAAAGAGTCTGACCTCCGGCTACGATATCCTAACCTCTTCGAAGAGTACTGTTACACTTTAATCTCGGGGACAAGATTCTGTTAAGGGGGTAGGACTGTAACAACCTAGAAATCCATACACCAAAAATACCAACTACAAAATTTTTTCTTAAAAACACCCATGTGATGATGAGTGTCATGTATAGAAAACCCAACCTAAGAGATGCATTAGGTCTAACCCCAACCCAAGTCACACATAAGCATGGCATGTCATTAGTTAATTGTGTTTATTTAAATTCTAACAAATAAAGTATTGCATGCTTTGTTAATTCAAAATGTGATTTGGATTTCCATTTGAGTTATGATATGCTTAACAACTCCAATGAATTTGGTGCACCCATTTTGAATTCCAAAATACCCAAACCCAAATTTGAATTCAAATCAAGGAAGAAGAAAAAGAAAACAGAAAAAGGAAAGGAGGAAGAAGGCCTCGCAGCCCAGGCTGCTCGGCTTCACGGCCCAGCCAGCCCAACCGCGCCCACCTTGCACCGGCGTGCGCGCGTACGTGGCCCACGAGCCGGCCCAGCGCATCGCCCGCGCACCCGTCTGCCTCGGTCGCAGCCGTTGCCCGCTAGACCCCGCATGTCAGCCACCCCCGTCTATAGTGTCGTCTTCCTCACCCACGCCTCAACCGCCTACGCGACCGGCGCTCGACAGCAGTGGCAGGAGCGGGCCAGGGTGTCACGCCAGGGGCATGACCCTGCCCCCTTGCGCCGCGCCCACGCAACCCCGCATCACCGTCTGATGCGATGCACACGCCTCCAGCGCATGATGCCATCCGTCATGGGAGGCGTGGCACTCGGCTATAAAGCCAGCCCGCACGCCACTCACGCCCGGCACCTTAGCCTCTCCCTCAGCCTCCACCACCGCTTGGTGGCCCAGTAGCCGCACCACACCGAGAGAAGAGGGCCGTGAAGGGATTGTGAGAGGAGGATCGGAGCCCCCGCGCACTGCTGAAGTCACCGGAGCCGAGGGCGACGCCGTCATCGTCATCATGGTCGTGGGTCAGCACTGCACGGCACTGCTTCTGGAGCTACACGGCCGCAACTCGTCACTGCACCGCCATCCCTTCTTCCACAGCACCCACGGTGAGCCCCCGATTTTTCCCCTGCTCGCCGCCGGACCTTACTACTCCGGCCATGGCGCTCCATACTGTGAGCGCGTAGGCCAAGGCCATCCCCAGCCTCTAGGCACACTACCACAGCACACTCACGTTGACCATGACCATCCTCGAGCCCTTGGACGCTGAAGACCTCTCCAAGTTCCCCGGACGCCGTAGCCGAGCACGCGTGCTACGCTCATGACGCCACCGCCATGGCGCAGTCACCACCGGAGCACCAGACCACCTCTGAGCACTAGACCACCATGCCGAACACCAGACCACCTCCGAGCACTAGACCACCGTGCCGAACACCACACCACCGGTCCGAGCACCCGACCACCGGTCCGAGCACTAGACCACCGTGCTGAGCACCAGACCACCGGTTCGAGCACTCGACCACCGGTCAGAGCACCGACCACCGTGGCCAGTACTACTAGGAGCGCCTGGCGCCTCCGTGACTCGCCCATCCCATTCGTTGAAGCCACGGGTAACTCACGCGCACGCCGTGACCACCCTGCTAGAGCCCCATGGTTCACCCGCGTGCCTCACCGTCATCACTATGTCGCCGTGGCTGCCGGGACATCCCTACCGGCCACCTGGGGGTCCGAAGCCTCGCCTTGAGCCCTGGACGCCTTCGCCATGCACCCACGAAACCGTAGGAGCCCTCATCTGCCCAGCTTAGCTACTGGAGAGCCTGCGTGCGTGACCTCACCATCGGCGAGCACTGCTGAGCCGCCATTCGCCGTGGCCAGCGCCTCGGTGAGCCTCGGCCGCCACCTGGACCCCACCATCGCAGTCACCGTAGCCTGGGGTAGCCTTTCCCCTCCCTAATTGGACACCAGCACCGCCGCGGAGGCTCACAGCGAGCTCGCCGCTGGCAGCAGCACCGCCGTGGGAGAAACAGGGGAACACCCCCTCGCTGGCCACCTGTGGATCGTGAGCCGTGGACCATGGCCCAGTGGAGGCCCACGACCACGACATGGCAGCACCACAGTTTGCCACGTGTCCGGCCCAGCCTAGCCCAGACCGGCCCAACCCGAGCCCACCAGAGCCCGTTTGAGACCCGGACCATGGTGACCATTGACCGGTCAACGTTGACCGTTGATCTGGCCCCACATGTCAGTGTCACGAACACTCTGGACCCACACGGCAGACGCCGACGTCATGCTGACGTCACGACGACATCAACTGCTGGCGTCAGCAGCCAGGCCCCACCTGGCAGTGACCCTGACCGATGACAATTGACCGTTGACCGTTGACTGACGTTGACTTTGACGGGACCCACCTGTCAGTGACCCAATAGCCTCTGGCCCCACCTGTCGGAACTGACGACGTTGATGACGTCAGATGGACCCCACCAGTTAGCTCGGCACCGAGACGATGACGTCATGCTGACATCAGCACGCTACGTGGACCAGTCACCGCGTAACACGTGTCAGCCCAGAATTAATTCAGCCTTTTTCCATTTTCAGAAATAGATTTAAACTTCGGAAATTCATAACTAATTCATATGACCTCAGAAAAATACGAAACTAGGACCAAAATTCATCTAAAATCAAGCTCTACGCAATGAACCCATGTTTGAGTGCATTTGGCTCTTTTGAATTTTCATTACTTCTTTGTGCTATTCTATAGACGTCGCTAACGCGACTATAATGCGATCATTTGTAGACTCGGATGAGAATCAGATAGACGAAGATCGTGAGTATCGTGAGGAGTACGGAGATGACTACACTGAAGGTGCCACATCCCATCCAATCTCGTAGTACCTATTACGCATGGCTAAAATAGAAATGCTAGTGCTTTACTCTATAGTTATGATCACACTATGGTAGGACTTGCATGGTAGTATGCTTTCCTGATGGCCTTTACCTTGACGCAACCTTACCCCTGCTCACCCTGCTGTTAGGCTAGTCACACGCTTGCTTATTACTTCTACAAAGCTTACACTACATTGATGCGTGTTGGGAACTGGTGATAATTGAACTATGAGGAGAGTGCTGCGTGTGTGACTTGGGTGCGTGGAGGGTGAGGGTTGTGTCGACCAAGTTGGAGTAAACGACGAGCCTAGGGCAAGTCTTGCCATGGGGTGCTACCTGGGCACCCCTAGAATGGATACCTGTGGTGGGTAAATGGTATATGAGGTGGTCCTGGGTGTGAACCTGTGATGGGAGGAACCCGGGATGGAGGTGCTGTGGTGGCACGGTAAATGGAAACCCTGATGAAGACATTCTGGCTTGGTCAACCCTAAGGACTTACTAGTACTCAGATTCACCGGAAAGCCTTACGTACCACTCGCCCTATATGGTGCGGGACGGCCGGACTACTTGGTAGGATATTGCCACTACTGCTAGGTTGAAAGCGGACAGTGCGAGGGAGGTACGGGGTGCGGAGAATTTCCCCCACACCCTTCCGAGACTTCATGGAGACCTTGTGGACCCGGCTCATGACTCACAGTTTCAGCCACCCCAGACTAGACTTGGGGTGTAACAGGGCTGAATGGTAGAGTGGCATTATCCTAGGCTAGCAAGCGGCCGGAATCAGCCCAGTTGACGACGGTCAGCGAGGAAGGCGGATCTTGTGGTTATGTAAAACCTCTGTAGAGTGTATGGTTGATCGATCGATACATGTGCCGACTTGTTGGCTATGGACCTTTCCTGGGTTTCGCTTAAACTAGATAGAGAGATGAGTCCTTCTTTTCTCCCCCCTGGAAGTGAGTGTTCGGTCGTAGCCAGGGGCTACGGACCTTGAGGCAGTGCCGAGAGGGAGTTGGCCTGTCGACTGAGCGATGGTATGGTATGGTATGGTATGGTATGGTATGGTATGGTATGGTATGGTATGGTATGGTATGGGGATGATGGAGATGGTGGTATATGAGTCCCAGGATCGAAACCTGGCTCGGAAAAGGGAATGGAGTGGAATGTGTGTGGGAATGGTGTTAAAACTTGACAAACTATTATTATTTACTTGATATGCTAATGCATTGGAAACCCTAGCTTTATAGGTTCCTTTTGATTATATCCAACTTGTATCCAATTTCCACAAAGCAATGCTCATAGGGTTTGGAGTGGCCAGTATAAATCGTACTGATAAATTTTGGCATGCAGGTTCTGCTGAGGAGTATAGCTCTGAGGAGTTTGACGGTTGAGGGGATTCGTGCCTACGCTCGAGTTTGGCGATCTTATCTTCAAGCTGTTCTGAATGAATGCTATTTTTGATTCCGCCAATGCGGCGATGTAATAATTTATATAATTCCGCACTATTTGTACTCTGATATTATCGTTGTATGGATGTGATATTTGACTGGAATTTGGGTAATATGATCTACCACGGTCTTATTACACTTCAACTCTGTGGATTTTCCTTCGCGGAAATTGGGGTTGTTTCAGTAATTAGCATTGCTTTTTTTCCCTATTGCTGGCATCCTTATCGAATATTCTACGACATAATCTATTTGCCATGTTCCAAATTTCAAATACCTGAAGGTTTCTTTATGATTCTGACCAATCAGGGTTAGCACTGTAATAGTGCCATACATGTAAGGAAAGCTTTTGCCCAATGGTTTCAGATATTTTTAGGATATATATATCTGACATACGAACTGAATTGAAATCTCTTTCGTGTTTGTTTTTAGCCATTTTTGTTGTTACAACAGGCCATTTAGTCATATGATATTTTATATTTAACCTTCATGCATGAACTGAGTTAAAATATTTTTATGTTTCAATATGAATATCTAGACTTTCAGGAATTAATCTTTGTGCTTATTTTATGGTCCATGACTTTTGTACTATTCAGTGCTCTTTTGGGTGATGGCACTTCACAAGCATAAAAAATGCCAGAAATGTAAGCAAATACGTTGTTTTATCTTCTATCTTGCTTTGTCAGAGCCTACATATTCTTTGATGTTGAGCCAAGGTTTTTACCATCCTAATATTTCACAATTTTATAGTCATGTCTGTCGGCCTTCGAACATTTATTTCAGCAGGGTGCAGCACTAGACATGTATAACTAATTTGAACAGCAGAACATTACCTTATCTAAGAACACATTGTACACTTCTTATCAAGGAGGTCAAGTTTGGTTGTTTTCCCTTTTGTTCAGTAAGGTAGCCAAGGGACACCTGGACCCAGCTAGCCTATATGTTTCGTCTCCTGTTAAGATAATAGATCTGAGTGTTTCGTAACAAACTAATATTTCTCATGATGTAGTCACCAATGCAGATTAAATAATGAAAATATGTTCACTACTATTTGCAGCCTCAGTTTTCCCCCCTTTTTAGATCACAAAAAATGTTTATACAGTGCTACAGTATTGTTCATTCCTTCCATATGTTGTCTTTTCATAGTCCATTGGTTTTACCATTCCTAATGGCGTATCCCATATAGGACTGAGTTATGCCCAGATAAATCTGGCAACTACAACATGCTCAAATGTGCAGTCGTGCCTGTTCTTTCTTTGATCTCAGATCTTTTTGCCCAGGTTTGGTTCCACCTGCGCACATCTGTTGTTTCTTTCAGCTTTGCTTCTCGATGCTCTCTGCCCTCAGCGGTACAGGTGGTTGTTCATTCCCTTTATTCAATTTTCTGGTTAACTACGGTACACCTTTCTCAGTGAAACCATGTATAATTTCACTGGATGAATAAACTATTATGTTTTTGGAGAACATATGATGTTCGGCTGTTCGCTGGATGAATATAGCAGCTTATGCTTTGCCTTTTGGCTTCTACTGATGAAATGTACCTAAGCCCCACTGTCGATTAGGTGAATTAAATTTTTGGGTTCATCCAGGGGATTGCCGTTTACTTTCGTGGTTATTTCTCTCTAATCCTGACCATACAGACAGTTGATTGATTGAATTTTTGTTTAATATGCATGTTAAAAATGACAGTTGATAACCCTGCTCTGATTAAATGGTATTTGTTTGATATTTGTTGGCAGAGACTTAGAGTTTTGGCTTAGAGTTAAGAAACACAAAGCATGATAAATACACATGTATACATGTATACTCCCTTCCTTTCTGTTTACACACACCTGTGCATGCCTGTGATTGTTTTCCTAGCACAGCCTAACTGCTACTCTTTTGCTTTCATGCCTATAGTAATATCCTACAGGCTCAAAGCACTTGGTGTTCTTTTTGCAGTTGAGTTCTGAACGACTGAATTATGCCCCTGGAATTAATCTACAGGTGGTTCAGCTGGCATAGTGACCTGTAGTATTCCGACGCCTCCTATTATCTAAAGCGAGCAGAACAATGAAGTCAAAACTTTCGGGCTTTTCAAAAGGAGACATGCTATATCTTCTTAGATGAAAACAAAAGTGAAGTGTGCCGTTACTGTTTGCTTATGACAAAACATAACCTTAGGTGTGCACCATGTTGAGGTGTCAAAACACCAACCTTTTGTGTATGTATACTTATTTCAGTATAATATTTAGTGAGCCTTCTGCTGTGATTCTAATCTCAGGCCGTATAAAATCTTCTAACAAGTGCCTAATTTTGTCTAAATTTTTGGTGTTTTAGATGTAGGCTTCACAGATACTTTGGAATTGTTAGTTTCAGACCTAGTCACCGAACACAGACAAAACAAGAAAAGAGGTTTTCAGCGTGTCATTACTCATTACCCGCGCTCAGCCTATGCGGGCGCGGCGGAGCGCGCCGGACGTCCTAGTTATAGAAACAAAGATCTTGAGGCTTGCATGCATACATGCGTTCCCCACGTTCCGTTCGGCTCGGCGTGATGGCTCCCTGGCCTCGTTGGCAGCCTAGAACACGGCCCACAAAGGAGTCCTACACCGATTCGATCTGCATGATGATTGATTGCCACCATGTGCCCCAACGCACAGCAGCCAAAATCCCAATCAAGAGCACATCGATCGAAGGACAATGCAAGATAACGTGTGATCTACAGAGCCGTGCGAAGCTAATTAAAGTAATCAAGAGCCGATCCGCATGCAAGCACGAGCTGTCAAGCCGCAAGTGAGCCATCAAGTTGCCGTCAAGCTGCAAGCAATCCTTCAAGCCGTCCGAGCCATATCCATATACTCGGATACTACGGCTCGTCGACTCTTCTACTCGACCATGAATCAATTAAGTCACGTTTTTAATATATTTTTTTAAATATTATTTAATCTTCATATATCTCCGGATATTATCCATATGTCCCCGCGGCCATAACATAGCTACGTTCCGACTATCCATACAGCTTAGTCGGGATCACACCATACGCTCCGTGCACATTTTCTTTTATCGCGTAGCGCTTACTGCTCTAGTTTTCTTTTAACGGTTGCAAAAATACTTGAGGAGTACGAACTCACATTTGTGAAGCATTGTTTACTCGCACGGTTCACATGGTCAAGGTCATGAACCTCACGACCATACGCCAGAGATACAAGTGCTTACATATAAGGGGTCAACTACTCAGGGAAATTACACAGCCTAGCAAGAGGAAGACATGAATTTTTTTATATGCATTTCATAACGCTGACACTTGCTCCTGACCTGTTATTTTACATGCATTTTATAATACTGGGACTTGCTCGTGACTTGATATCCTGAATATCAATAACTACAAAATTTTGTATATTTATCCTGCAGGGGACCAGATCTAGACCATGCCGCTGGGTGAGGTACGCGCCTCCGCGGGCTGCCTTACTCGGTCACCACGTCGCTGGGTGAGATACATGCCTTGGCAGTCTGTCTTACTTGGCCACTACTTCGTTGGGTGATACACGCTCTTCGCGCTGCCTTACTCAGCTACTACTCCACAAGACGAGGCTTGTTCACCTCCACGGCTTAGTCGGCACTAAGCTCGGGGGCTCAGCCATTGCCTCGGCTTAGTCAGCGTCACTCCGACTACGCTCGGGGGCTCGAATTCAAGGACGAAAGTATTAGGATATGTATATATCAGGATCAATTAGGCTCAATTAGAGAGATTCCTAGATTGGCTATTTCTATATATAGCCTAGGATAACTTCCTTGTACAGGTAATAGCTTACCATGTTTGTACTCTCCATGTATGCCTATTGGCTATATATATGAAAGGCTCCCCACCCACATAGGGTGTGTGGTGATTCTCTACATGGTATCAGAGACCTAGGTCCTCTTTCCTCCCTCCCTCCCACGACCAGACCTCTCTCTCCTCCTAGGTCGTCATGCCGACCTCCCCTGCCACCAGCCCCAGCCAATCTTCTAGCACCTTGGCCCCCACAGGCACCTCCGCTGCCCCAGCCATCCTCGTCGCCCCCTACGCGACGATCTCTGTCAAAAACCACATCCCGGTGACCCTGGAACTGGCCAAGCCCAACTTCAATCAGTGGGAGCCATTCTTCTCCTCCCTCTGCGGGAAATTTGGTCTTCTCTCGCACGTGGATGGCACGGCGAAGGCCAATCCCACTGACCCTGCTTGGGCCATCGCGGACTCCTACGTTCGCGGCTGGCTCCTTGGCTCCGCTGGGCCGGACGTCCTCGGCCTTGCTGCGGCGCCGAACCAGACTGCGCGCGAGCTCTGGGTCGCCATCAAGCGCCTCTTCGAGGCCAACAAGGCTCCGCGTGCCATCTTCCTGGGTCACGAGTTCCACTCCATGACCCAGGGCGATTCGTCCATCAACGATTACGCTCAGCGGATGAAGGCCACCGCCGATGCGCTCCGCGATGTTGGCCGCACCATCACTGACTCAGAGCTCGTCCTCAACTTCCTGCGCGGCCTCAATCCCCGCTTCGCTGGTACCGCCGACAACATCGCTGATTCGCACCCCCTGTCGGACTTCGCCACCGCTCGCGAGAAGCTCGTGCTGAAGGAGGTTCGCCTCACCAACGAGGGCACCGTTGCTACCCAGACCGCGTTCCACGCCTCGTGCGGCATAGCCTGCTGCACCATCTCTAGTACCACCAGCGACGGTTCCATCGCCGATCGCCATGGCGGCAACAACGACGGTTCCAGCAGCGGTGGCGGTCAGGGCGGCGGCGGCGGTCGCTGGAAGAAGAAGGGCAGGGGCGGCTCCCAATCTAGGGGCGGGCATAGGCCCCCTGCACTGCTTGTGGCCCCCTAGTACTGCTACCCTCCCTGGACAGCCGGGGTGCATCAGCAGCCTTAGCATCCACCAGCGTCGGGCGGCCCAGGGGTCCTCGGCGCCTTCCCTTCAGCCCAGGCCCACACCGCGCTCGCCCCCGCCCAGTTCTTCGGCACTGCGACCTCTGCTCCACCTCCTCAGCAGCAGGGCGGCTGGGATCAGGCTAGCCTCATCGCCGCTCTGAACCAGATGTCTCTCCAGGGGTCCTCCCCTTGGGTCCTCGACACCGGTGCCACAACTCACATGTCGTCCTCAGATGGTATACTTCTGTCCCGTCTTCCCCCCTCCTTCAGGTATCACGGTTGGCAATGGCACCATCATCCCCATCACCAGCCGTGGAACATCCATCCTATCTTCCCCTACCTCTGTTTTTCATCTTAACAATGTTCTGGTTGCCCCCAATTTAGTGCGCAACCTCCTTTCTGTCCGTCAATTCACCCGTGACAATAACTGCTCTATTGAATTTGACGCTTGTGGTTTTTCTGTCAAGGACCAACAGACGGGGCGCGTGACTCTTCGCTGCAATAGTGGTGGCGACCTCTACACCTTCCCCTCCACGCCAGCACACCACTGCAGCCTCGCCACCACTTCGTCCCTATGGCACCAGCGTCTCGGCCACCCCAGTCCATCCAGCCTCGCCACTCTATAGAGCATGTCGGTCATCTCCTACAATAAGAGCTCGCCATGTCTTTGCCATGCTTGTCAACTTGGCAAGCATGTGCGGCTCCCTTTTAGTCATTCCACCTCTGTAACCCATGCTCCATTTGACTTAGTTCATTGTGACGTGTGGATATCTCCCGTACTCAGCAATTCTGGATTTAAATACTATCTTGTTTTACTAGATGATTTTTCTCATTACTGCTGGTCTTTTCCTCTTCGAGAAAAATCTGAGGTGCACCGCCACATTGTTGAGTTTATTGCCTACACTCAGACACAATTTGGCACCACACCTAAATCCTTTCAAGCTGACAATGGGACTGAGTTCGTTAATCACACTACTACTACCTTCCTCATCAGCCTTGGCATTACACTCCGCCTCTCATGCCCCTATACCTCCCCACAAAATGGCAAGGCTGAACGCATGCTTCGTACCACAAATAACACCATCCGCACAATGCTTCTTCATGCGTCCATGCCACCTCCGTACTAGGCTGAGGCCCTAACCACAGCCACCTTCCTCCTCAATAGACGTCCCTCCTCCTCCATTCACAACCAAATACCCCACCAACTCCTTCACAGCAGCCTCCTAGACTACTCTTCACTTCGAGTTTTTGGATGCCTCTGTTATCCAAACCTCACAGCCACCTCCCCACACAAACTTGCCCCTCGATCCGCCCCCCTGTGTTTCCTAGGCTACCCATCCTCTCATAAGGGCTACCGCTGCCTCGACATGGCCAGTCATCGCATTATCATCTCTCGCCATGTTATTTTTGATGACTCCATGTTCCCATTCTCGGCAGCACCATCGGCGGCTTCCATGCCATCTTCACTTGATTTTCTGATGAAGGGACTCTCTTCCACGACGGCACCAGCGAGCACCATTACACCGCCTGCTGATGCCACCTCCAGCCAGGATGCGTCATTAGAGCCCCTGGACTCGGCCATCCTCTAGCTGGGCCCCCTAGTTACCCCTACGGGTGGGCACCCTGCTGCTGCTCTCCCTGTGGGCGGGCCCTAGATGGGCGGTCGGCGGCTCGGCGTCGTCTACACTCGCCGTGCCCGGTCTGCAGTGCTGACCACAGAGGCAGTGGCCCCTGAGGCTACTTCTGTGGCCCCTGTTGTACCTACAGCAGCACCGGCACCCCCACCAGCACCACGTGCTGCGTCTCCATCAGCTCCAGTGGCCCGGCCTATGACACGTTCACAGACCGGCAGCCTCCACACCGTCCAGCGCTACGGTTTCTCTGCCTCCGTTGCCTCGCCTATCCTAGGAACTATCATAGTGCCCTCACCAATCCCAATTGGCGCGCTGCGATGGCTGAAGAGTACAAGGCGCTGATCAACAACGGCACTTGGCGCCTCGTCCCTCGGCCACCTGGTGCGAACATTGTCACTGGCAAGTGGCTGTTCAAGCACAAGCTACACTCCGATGGCTCCCTCGCCCAGGACAAGGCGCGCTGGGTCGTCCGCGGCTTCTCACAGGAGGCCGGCGTCGACTACGACGAGACCTTCAGTCCGATCGTCAAGCCGGCCATGATCCGCCCCATCCTCAGCATTGCTGCATCCCGAGATTGGCCCATACGCCAGCTCGACGTGAAGAATGCCTTCCTTCACGGCAACCTCAAGGAGACGGTCTACTGCGAGCAGCTGAAAGGCTTCGTCGACCCTGCTGCCCCTAACTCTATATGCTTGTTGCAGAAGTCCCTGTATGGACTTAAGCAGGCACCGCGAGCTTGGAACCAGCAGTTCTCCACCTACATCTGCAGCATTGGCTTCACCACATCCAAGTCCGATGCCTCCTTGTTCATCTACAAGGACGGCGACAACATGGTCTACCTCCTCTACGTCGACGACATCATCGTCACCGCGTCGTCCACGACACTTCTCCAGCATGTCACCTCCCGGCTTCACTCAGAATTTGCCATGACGGACCTTGGCGACCTCCACCACTTCCTCGGCATCTCGGTGACCCGGGACAGCAGTGGGCTGTTCCTCTCCCAGCGGCAGTATGCTGTGGATCTCCTCCAGCGTGCTGGCATGTCTGAATGCCACTCGACTGCAACACCTGTGGATGTCTGGACCAAGTTGTCCACCTTAGAGGGCGCCCAGGTCGCCAACCCCTTAGAGTATAGGAGCATTGCTGGTGCCCTCCAGTACCTCACGTTGACAAGACCAGACCTGGCGTATGCTATCCAGCAGGTCTATCTCTTCATGCACTACCCTCGTGAGCCACACCTTGCGCTAATCAAGCGCATCTTGCGATACGTCAAGGGCTCCCTATCAGTGGGTCTGCAATTGGGAACCGACGCCACTGATTAGCTCACCGCCTACTCCGACGCTGACTGGGCTGGCTGCCCAGACATGCGCCGCTCCACCTCTAGCTTCTGCGTCTACCTCGGTGACAACCTGGTGTCTTGGTCCTCCAAGTGTCAGACGATGGTCTCGCCCCAGTGCCGAAGCAGAGTACCGTGCAGTGGCACATGTTGTGGCCGAGTGCTGCTGGCTGCGTCAGTTGCTCCAAGAGCTCCACATCCACATCCCGCTTGCGATGGTTGTCTACTGTGACAATGTGAGCGCTGTCTATATGACTGCTAACCCTGTCCACCACCACCGTACAAAGCACATCGAGATCGACATCCACTTCATCCATGAAAAGGTTGCTCTGGGACAGTTTCGGGTGCTTCATGTCCCATCCGCACATTAGTTTGCCGACATCATGACCAAGGCTCTACCCGTCCAGCTCTTCACTGATTTTCGGACTAGTCTATGTGTCCATGATTCTTCCGCTATGACTGCGGGCGGGTATTAGGAAATGAATATATCAGGATCAATTAGGCTCAATTAGAGAGATTCCTAGATTGGCTATTTCTATATATAGCCTAGGATAGCTTCGTTGTACAGGTAATAGCTTACCATGTTTGTACTCCCCATGTATGCCTATTGGCTATATATATGAAAGGCTCCCCACCCACATAGGGTGTGTGGTGATTCTCTACAGGAAGACCACATTTACAAGCATTCAACCACTCGGCGACAAGCGGTTGATGATCATTGTCCTGGGAGGTTACTCAGCTGAACCCTTGAGGACGTCTACAAGATCTTATAATCGACTACCGAGTAGTCAGATTGTAGGCTCGGGGCTGCGGTATATATATCCTCATCGGATGCATTCAAATTTATTCGAAAAGAATTGGAGCAATTGCGGACAAGACCCTCCATCTCTTTATGCTAAACAACAAGAGGCTCGGGAGCTACACCCAATGGGTGCACTTTTTCGAAAGCGCACACCATTAGAAAACTTAAGAGCACATCATGGTTTCTCTCAGAAGATACTCGGAGGGCACTTAATTCTACTTGGCAAGACCTGGAGATTTAATAAGACTTCACCGATCAACCATGAAGAGCTCGGGGGCTTGTGGGACATAGTCCCCAGGTATCCCGCAAAGAAGGGAGAAGACCTAGTCCACCTAGGATTCCCTATATGCAATCCTAGTAGGACTGCTACCTTGTAATCCTACTAGGATTCCTATATTGTAACAGACTAGGAATCCTGACTCCTGGACTATATATAGGAGGGCAGAGCTCTCTAAATCGACAGAGGCAGCAGATGTACAACACATCATACACAACACCCCAACACAAAGGCACCACACCTAACTGGACTAGGGTATCACACTATTCGGTGGCCTGATCCAGTATAAATAGTTATCTCTTGTGTTTCCTATCGAGTTCTGCATACGCCAAAGCCCATGAATCATCGTCCCGGGTAACCCCGTGACGTGTTGCCGGTCATCAAACACCGACAATGGACCCAAGTATATAAAGTGGTATTTTTCTGATTTTGGATGAATTGCAATGGCATCGGTCCTGCTAGGAAAAAGTAATGGTGTTTCTCAAAAATATCGACTTTATAATGACATGGTTCTAATTAACCCTATTTTCAAAGTAGGACAACGGGCTTTCCATGTGAAGTATATGTGGTACACCTTGTCTTGTCATGTCAATGCATATGACACATTTTTTAGGTGGCCAAAAGGGTTACAAATAAAACAAAACTTGAATGGGGTTATTTTCAAAATAAGGTTAAAAAGGAAAAAGATCGACGAATTATAGGGTGAACAAATGCCAGGCTAACGCCACAGACGTCCAAGCTCACCATTAACCGGGATCTCCCACTTCCACGATTATCTCGGTCAAAGAGTGAGGGTTCACCAGCAAATTCCTAGATTTCCTGGGGAGGCTTCAACAGCAAAGTAATAAGTGGGTTTCTTGGGGAGCCAATTCCCAAAGAAAGCTCTTTATTCCGCATCTGCATTTCTGGCATCTTTATGCCCATCCACTTCCTAACTTTTTTGAAGAGAAAATATCTCTGCTTATATTGAAAGCAAATTTGTTCATGGTACATTTCAGCTGGGGATACCCGCACCGCATACATGAGGAGTTCAATAACCAAAAGACTATCCTATTACACCATCATCAAATTTTGCCCACATCAAACAATAACGTCTCACTTAAACTAAGCGTCTTCATCCAAACCAGCATTGCCTCACTAGTAGTCTTCTCCATTCTCCCCTATTCCTCCCTTTTGAGTAGAGGTATCCACTTCTGTATAAATGAAATGGCAAATAGAATCGCTTCAGAAGGCTTGTTAGGAAGGCACTTCTCTAGCTTACTGACACTTGGTTATAATAACAGAGTAGTTGTATGTGTGCCCCTTATTTTAGAGGCCACGGAATTGATAGATAGGGTGGATCAACTAGGGACATCAATCTGCGATGTGCAAGATTCAGAAGGATCCTAATTCTCAGCCCACAAAGTAAGGTTTACAAGAGAGCTTGGCAACTCGACATTGATACATTATCCATTTGTTACAGCAATGTGCTCTTTTTTGGAGGCAATACTTAAATGAAGCCATAAAATCACTCGATAGATATAAGGAACTGTATCAATACCATTTGAAAAAAATGTGTAAATTTGCTATTTTTGGAATTCTTCAAGAGAAAACTTTCTGTATTAATATAATGTAGAAAAATGTGTAAGTTTTCTATTTGTTGAATTCTTTAAGAGAAAATTTTTCTTCAGCATCCAAGTATGTGGAATCTTATTTTGGTTTCATTCAAAGACTTCCACTAGGTGCATTCAGTGGTATTGATGCTGATGATGACATAAGTGGTTGTCTCTGAACACATGTTAATATTAATGAGACCCGATTACTAAGTACTTGAATCCAAGTTCAAGCAAAACTTTTGAATACAACAAAATCCTTCCACGAAATACATTTGTTTGCACTATAACCTTTATAACTAAGATGGAGTGTGGTTGTATTCTACTTGCAAAAGTGAGACCCATTTATTCAAATGGTTTTTATTAGTTGAGGTCTGGGGTTTATGGAAGATTACAAATAATATGGTGTTCAACCACAAAATTGTTCAAACCCGATGTTTACTGTTTATAGTTTACTCTATGCAGATTTGGACCATAAGTAAAGTACAAATCAATGGCATGTCAGGTTTAAAAGATAAAACTGTGGCATCTCAGGAACCTATAATCTTGAAACTTGAAGAAAAAAAGTTGATTTTTCTTGGATAACAAGAATTAATAGACTGAGTTGTCTTTTCAATGAAACTTCTAGAGGAAAACCTGTTTTGTATATTAAATTAGAGATGTCGGTCTATGTTCGGACATGCCTGAATAGGAGAGTGGGGAGGGGATAATACGGTTTTGGTGTATGTGGGAGAACCATCCTAGCTCTTGCCTGTTGGGCTCTATTTATAGGATTTAAAGGGGAGGCGGGAGGAGGCAATCTTCCTCCCTACCTCCTTTAGTTTACAAATTACATAGACGTCCATGCTTCTTATGGCTCGGGCCTTGGGGCCTTTTTAAAAGGAAGGGTGTAGGTTGCTCGGGCCTTGGTCCTTTTTACAAGAAGGGAGTAGGTGTAGCCGCCTTTACCTCCAATAGTCTATTTTATAGGTACACTTGTACAACTAATACTGAGGGGATTGTCAATGAGTTTATTTTGTAAAAAGCTGCTTGTGTGCAGCTGTTAGCTGCCCAACTGGGGTGAGTTGGTGAGTTGGCTAGTAGTTTTGTAGCAACCTATTGCTGTTGGGACCTTGAGGGGGAGGGGTACATGTTTTTCTGTCATAGGTAGAATGGGTCGCCAGCGACACCTGAGCCATGCGAGTGGCAACGACGGAGCATGATAGAGCATGAGGGCAATGTGCTTTTAGTAGCGTGACCAGTTAGTCCACAGGAGAAAGTACTTTCGCCGGTGGTGACTTCTGAATCGAGGGCACCGTGCCGGTCCTCGATGACTTAATTAAAAAGGGATTTGACAGGGATCCTATCTATTTATCGGAAGACTCGATCGGCATCCATCGACGAACACCATGGGTTTGGCAGGGAGTCTTTTTCTCTCTAGAATCAAAACTACCAACCAAACAAAAACAGAACCAGAAACATTTCCCAGTTTTTTTTTTGCAAAAAGTAGAAAAAAGAAAAAGTATATTCTACAATTGAATTAGAAACAGTTTCACCATAAAATAGATCTCTTATAGCAACTCCAGCAGACCCCTACTTAGACCCTGAAAACAAAATATGAGAGCTGAATCAAAAGCTAACTCCAACAGAGCCCCCTATTAGGGGCCTCAAATTTTAAAGGACCCTCAAATCACCCTAGCACCCCACATTCCTGGGTCTGCTTCATGCCCTCAAACTTCGGCTGGGGTTGTTTTGCCTCCCGCATGCGTGCGGATCCACATCTCACTGAGTCCATCCGCCTCTTCCCTGTTCGTCCTGTGTCCACCTATCCTCCGCCTCCTCCTGGTGAGGAGCCTTGGTGCCCTCCACTACGTTGCTCCGCCGGTCCTCCTCCTGTCCGACCGCTGTCACGGTCTCCTCTCTGGCACTTGCCTCCACTGCGGTTTCCCTCCTTGGCGGAGCGCGCCCCATCCCGACTCTCCCGTCACTCGCCTCCTCCCGGTGAGGAGCCCTGCAGGTGCCCTCCACAGTGTTGCTTTGCTGGTCCTCCTCCCTGTCCGACCGTTGTCACAGTCTCTTCTTTGGCGCTTGCCTCCACGGCGGTTTCCCTCCTTGGCGGAGCGTGCCCCATCCCGACTCTCCTGTCGCCTGCCTTTTTGACGCCGGCGTGCCCCGCCTAGCCGCCTCTCCCATGCGTATTAGACGATCAACATCGACTAAGGGTCTGTTTAGATCCATTAGCACTAAAAGTTAGCTAGCTAATAGCTAATAGTTGCTAATTTTTAGCAGATGACTGTTTGAAGCCACCTGCTAACAGGTGGTTGGATAGTGAGTTGAAGTTGCATATGAACCATTAGCACCTATTAGCAACTCCAAACCTGCTAATGAAACTAATAGTTAGCAACCCTCCAGCTAATAATTAGCAGGTCTATTTGGATCCACTAGTACTAATTTTAGGGCCTAATTATTAGTGCTAATGGATCCAAACAAGCCCTAATTAACGTAAACAGGAGTATTTAATTTAACTAATTTGCTCTTTAGGGGGGGCCTTGTCTCAGGAACGTACATTTACTAAGGAAATGCACAGATACTTTCACAGTGAAGTATTTACACACATATTGTTACGTAGATTCTCAATATCCAAGGACACAACCATCATCACTAGCTACCAGAGTCGTATTCAGGGTCATCCATAAAAGGCCAACATATACTAGAATGTCCTTCATCGTAACCACCTCTACTAGGATGTTTTAAGCCATTCACGTCCTGGTTCTTGCATCTATAGCAGTGACCTGATGCAATAATATATAAAATAATAAACTCTCAAAATACAAAAATGTAGTTCAATTACACAAAAAAGATTAAATATGTAACTGTTCTGCAATGTATATTTATAAGGGTGGAATATCCGACTAAAACTACTAATATGAAATATGTTTGTTCAGTTTTGGGTAGACCAATTGTAAATTGAGCTAGGATTTTAAAATATATCTGACAATCTTTAAAGTTAATAATTCAAGAAAATTAGAACATAAATATCGTACCACAGTCATTTGGCTCCAGCAGGCAGCAGAGGAAGGATTTGACACCACACAACTTCTTTACTTCAGCAAAATAAAGTTTTGAAGTCCCAACATCAGAATTTCCTTTCTTTTCCTCAGTAGTGAAGTTATAGCGATGAAAAATCTTGTCATTAGACTCAACGCTGAAACATTGACTGTGAAGCCACTACTGGATTCAGGTTCTTTGCCGAGTGCCTGAGGCACTCGGCAAAGGCTAGATTGCACTCGGCAAAGCCTTTACCGAGTGCGACACTCGGCAAAGAACACACAGCAAAAAATTGATCGGCAAAGCCCTCTTTGCCGAGTGTCTTTTATCAGGCACTCGGCAAAGGCTTTGCCGAGTGCCCTGGGGACACTCGGCAAAGAAAAGCAACCATCACGGCGCCGGTCCCGTTGACGGCCACTTTGCCGAGTGCCAACCCGGCAGGCACTCGGCAAAGATTTTTTAATTTTTTTTAAAAAAAATCTTTGCCGAGTGCCAACCCTTCAGATACTCGGCAAAGAGTTTTTATTTTTTTTACAAAATTTCTTTGCCGAGTGCCAACCTTCATGCACTCGGCAAAAATTTTTTATTTTTTTTAAATTCTTTGCCGAGTGCCCACCCTGTCCGGCACTCGGCAAAGTTTGATTTTTTTTAATTTCTTAGCCGAGTGTCCACTGCCCGGCACTCGGCAAAGTTTAATTTTTTTAAAAAAAATTCCTTTGCCGAGTGCCCTTTGTCCGACACTCGGCAAAGTTTGAATTTTTTTAAAAAAAATTTCTTTGCCGAGTGCCCTAAGTCCGGCACTCGGCAAAGTTTGAATTTTTTTAAATTTCTTTGCCGAGTGCCATGGTCACAGCACTCGACAAAGCTGGAAAAACTATTTTCTGGACACCAATTTTTCCAGCTTTGCCGAGTGCTGTGACCATTGCACTCGGCAAAGGGGTCCTTTGCCGAGTGCAACACTCGGCAAAGTGACCCAAAACTGCAATTTTTTTATTTTTTTTTACATTCCATCATGACAAATAAATTCATACAAACATATATCACATATATATCTCATCCATCACATATATATCTCATCCATCCACACATCCATCCGCACATATCACATCCATCACAATATATATCACATATATAATAATAAGTGCTCAAGTCCATCCAAATGAATACACAAATCCATCAAAGTCCACAAGTGCATCACAAGTATATCACAAAGTGAACAACAAATGAAAAAAATACAACGTGCACTCATCTCGGCCAAGGCGACTGTGGTGAAGGCCCAGCTCCATCATTCGGAGGTGCATGAGGTGGATTATTCGAACCACCATCAGATGGAGACTGCACAAAGGAGAAAAGATTGCATTTGAGACAAGATTATTTGGATAGCTAATCTAGGAAGGTAGAGGCCATACAAGCAAAGCATAAGCGAAAGTAAAAAACTTTTATACTCATAGGAGTAGCTGTAGCTGCAGGACGCGGAGGCAGAGGTAGAACCAACAGCCCAGGTGGCAGAGAGAAGCCCACACGTTGTCCAAGTCCTTGTAGGAACTCCGTAATGTCTGTCAGCCTCTGCGCCTAGGCCTGCCGCTCGGCCCGCTTAGCCTCTAGCTGGGCCGCCATCCTCTGCTGCCCGGCCTCCAGCTCCTGACGTTGCCTCATTTCTTGTTCCAGCTGGGCCTACAATATTTCACTCCAATGTTTCAGTAATGCAAAGCTAATTAAGGTGTGTAAAGATCAATGTATGATGAGTAAAATAGGAATAACCTCGAGTGTGTCGACCCGGTGCTGTGCAGCGGTCGGCCATGTGTGAATGGCCGGGCTCTCGCTCGTGCTCCATGCTCGGATCTAGGAGAGAGAGGGAGTGAGGCCGTGTCGATGACGTCGTCGCCAAGCCAGAACCGCCCATGCTTATTGCCTTGCCCCGCCCTCATGACGGCCTCTCCATCAAAGTCCTACGTGCTCGGATCATGGTCTGACCCATGGAGCGACCTCGCCACCTCAGTGTACTCACTGATGCAGGAGTGGACGCTCGGGTTCGTGTATGCCTCGGGCGGGTCCTCTAGGTTGAAGGAGACGTCGGACGTTGCCTTGCCCTTGTGGGCCATACACCATGCCTGGAAGTCCGAGCAAGCCTGGCCACTATGTGACGCCGACTGGGAGAAAGACAACACGATGATTAGAAATAGGCAGAACTGAGCGTCATAATAGATAAATGAATTCGCGTACCCATGCTTGTTTATATCCAGTGAGGTTACGACTGCCTTGATGGTGTGCTGGACCTTGCATCTGCAAACGACGGTCCCGGGCATCCCTGTGCATCTTGAGGTACTCCTCCGTGAACCACCTGTCCACCATCATCGCCCAGCACTCGGGATACGCTTGGCACCACCAGGGAATCATCTACACGTCATCAAGTATTGGACATATAAGAAGATCAAATTAAACCAACTTAATCTCAAAACGAATCAATATTGATGTTCTTCATTTACCTCAAGGTACTGCTCCTGGGTCAGCTGCATCTCTCTTGCGTCTTTCTTGGTTTTCCTCTCTCCAAGCTTCGACCCGTAGTAGGTTACGATGGCCTGGATGAGCACCTCGTGATGCATGTCAGAGACGAGTTTTTTACAGGCTTTGGTAGTCACCTGCTCTGCCCTAGCCTCAAATCCCTCCTCGCATATGTAATAAGTCTACATACAAAAGCGATGTATCCATTCATTATTTCAAGAAAAGTCTACAATGTTGTGCGAGGGAGACTTACCCAAAGCTCTGCCTTCACCCGCGCCGCCTTGTTGGGGTACTCCGCATCGGTGGCGATGGTGTAGTGGTCAAACGAGTAGGCCGGCTCCGTCTTCGATGCATACGTGACAATGCCGGGGAAGTATTGCCTGCACAGAAGACCCATGATGCCATTGACTAGCCATGCGTTACCACCCGACACAACCACCCAATTCCTGCACAAGTGATTAAGAAAAATTATTAGTTTTTTTTCATCATATCATATGAGGTAGTGGTGATAACATATAAAGTTACTTACTTTTTCCCTCCGGGGCGAATCACTGGGCGTTGGTGAGGAAGCGGAACATGTGGAAGGCTCGCGGGACCTCGCAAGTAGACACTCAAAGAGGAGTCGGAGGAAGCGGAACCCGTGCCTACCGCCTCCAACTCGTCGTCCTCGTGCGGCCCCTCCTCCTCGTCCGTCTACCGAACCAGCTCATCGTCCGACTCGTCCATGGGCGCCACCTCCTCCGGCTCCTCCTCACATGGCGTGGGAGGAGACGGCCCCCTCTTGCGTCTGGCAGTCCTCCTCCTCCTGTCCGACCCCTCCACCGCCCCTCCGCCTCCTCCTGTAGCCGGCGTTGTCTTTGGTATATCGAGTTCATGGACCTATGACGGTCGTCCGCCATCTTTGTTCAACAACCTGCAACAAAAAAGAAAAATAAGACGTAATTAGAAATAGGTGAAAAAATGAACAAAACATAATTACAAAAAACATAGTAATTCATGTATTAGAAATATTTGAAAAAATGAACAAAACATAATTATAAAAAACATAGTATTACATGTATTAGAAATAATCTTCATGATTGAGATTAGCTGGATCATAGGTCTCGTCATCACTATCAACATTGTCCAACTCATCAACACTATCCGAAGGAGGAATGTTGTCTTCATTGTCATTGCCTAAACATAATCGCTCAAGCATTTGTATGTCCCTCAGATTTCACACCTCATCTCCAGTGTCCTCATCATCATCCCTTTCATTGTCTACTTCCATTCCTATCTCTTCGGTTAAGTCTATGTCAAACCTTCCTTGTAGTCCCTCTTCTTGATAGAACTCTCCATCATATGTGTTTGGGTTGAAGTTGTAATCTTCATCATTTGGGACAGGTAGTTTACCGTGTGGTGATACCTTGTGCACAATAGACCAACCCTTCCTATCGAATCTTGACTAGCCCGAGCTTAGGGGTTCGTCTGGTTACTCTAGGATGAAACCAATGGCATTTGAATATGACAGGAGTAAGAAGTTTGGAACCATAGAATGATAGTTCATAGATTTCTTCAATTCTTCCATAATAGTCGAGTCCATCAGTGCCGGATGTAACAACTCCGTTGTTTGTGGTTTTTCGATTGGACCAACTCTACTCGTAGCTTGCTGTGTGAAAATGATATCCATTCACGTCATAACCGGTAAATGACTTGACCCTAACGGCACAGCCGTTTGCAACCTGTCTTAGCTCGTCACTTATAGACACATCAGTTTGGGCTTTCTGTTTGAACCAACAAATGAAATCAAGGCTCCCTAGTCCCGCACCCCGTGAAAGAAGGGTATCATTTTCTTGTGGGGTAGGTTGCCTTGATCCATGCCAGGATTGATGAAGAAATTCCCTATACCAACGAGAAACAAGGAGGTTGGACGAAGAAACAAGGACATACGGCGAAATTAAACAAGTTCGTTCAGAACTTACCCAATGAACGGTTGCACCTCGACAAGGTTGGTCAACACATATAGCATGATACTACGCCACTCTTCATTTTTCAATTGCTTAGTGGTCGATGGACTTGCGCTTCCGAGTTGCCCTTAGAAAAGGCTGAGGTTCGATTCATTTTCGCCAGCATTGTAACGTGGGGGTGGATTATAAACGCTAGGAAGTTTCTCAGTGTAGTATTTCTCTGTGAAGTTTGACACCTCCTCTAGAATGTATGCCTCTACAATGGAAGCCTCAATTTTGGCTTTATTTCTACATTTTTTGCGAAGAGTCTTTAGACATCTCTCGATTGGATAGCACCAATGGTTCTGCACGGTCCACCCCCATCCGTACCTCATATGGGAGGTGCACAATCAAATGCTGCATCGACAAGAAGAAGCCGGGTGGAAAGATCTTCTCCAACTTACAAAGCAACACGGGTGCCGCTTTTTCCAAGTCATCAATGACGGTCCGAGATAGCTCCTTGGCACAAAGCTGGCGGAATAAGCAGCTCAACTCTACCAGCACTTGCCAGACATGCTCCAGGACATAGCCTCGAACCATCGCCGGAAGAAGCCGCTCAATCCATATGTGATAGTCATGACTCTTCATCCTGTTTACTCGTAGAGTGCCTAAGTTCACTCTCCTCTTTAGATTCGCTGCATACCCATCAAGGAACATTAGCATCTTGATCCATTCAAGTACTTCCCTCCTTTGGTCCTTTTTCAAGACAAAATCGGCCTTAGGCCTTCTCCAGGTCTTACCACGACTAGGAGGCTGCATCTCTTGATTTGGTCTATCGCATAATGTTGCTAGGTCCACTCTAGCCTTATGGTTGTCCTTAGACTTTTCAGTGTCCATGAGTGTTGCCCAAAGTGCCTCGGTGACATTCTTTTCAGTGTGCATTACATAAATGTTATGTGGCAGAAGAAGGTCATCGAAATAGGGGAGCCTCATCATGCCTGAGATATGAGTTCACATATGTTGCTCACCATATCCCACAAAACCACCTTCATTAGGCATGAGAGCATCTATCTGAGCATGAACCTCGGCACCAGTCATCATCCGCGGTGCAGGGTTTGTCACTTTGACACCTTTCGTAAAGTTCTTGATGTCTTGTCTGAATGGATGGTCAAGAGGTAGGAATTGACAATGTCTGTCGAACGACGAATACTTGCCACCCTTCTGCAACCAAATGAACCTCACACCTTCCTTGCATATTAGGCATGGGAACTTCCCGTGAACACACCAAGCGCAGAATATCCCATACGCTAGGAAGTCATGCAGGGAGTAGTGGTACCAAACATGCATTTTGAAGGTTGTCTTTGTAGCTTGATCGTATGTCCATACCCCTTCATCCCAAGCACGGACCAATTCATCAAACACGGGCTCCATGAACACACCCATATTACTCCCTGGGTGTCTAGGAATTATCAACGACAAGAATATGTTATGTCGTTGAAAGGAGACACCGAGGGGAGATTAAGGGGGATAACGAAGACGGGCCAACATGTGTATGGGGCAGCCATCATTCCATAAGGATTGAAGCCATCTATTGCTAGCGTGACACGTACATTACGAGCCTCATCTGCTTTGTCACGATGTTTGTCATTAAAGCAGATCCAAGCTTCACCATCGGATGGATGTACCATCTTGTCAGGATTGTACCGTTTGCCATTTTTGTGCCATGTCATCTATTTCATGGATTCCTCGGTCATGTATAGCCGTTGGATCCTCGGTAGGAATGGAAGGTACCGTAGGATTTTCACGGGGATCGTAAGTTGCCTCTTCTGGCCATCATCAGAGTCTACCTCCAGGTACCTAGAGGATTTACACTTTGGATAGAACTTTGCATGCTCGTGTTCTTTCCTAAACAGGACGCACCCCTTCGGACAAGCATGTACCTACTCATACGGCATCTTAAGTGCTCGAAGGAGTTTCTGTGACTTGTACATGCTCTTTGGCAGAATGTGGCCCTCCAGAAGTAGGGTGCCAATCACGACCAACATCTTATCGAAGCCATGTTGACTCAAGTTTAACTCGGACTTCAACCCCATTAAGCATCCAATGGCATCTAGTTGAGACACCATTGACCGATCGTGAAGGGGTTTCTGTGCCGAGTCCATCGTGTCATAGAACGCCTGTGCAACTGCCTCCATCTCCTCCTTCTCACGTCCCTCATCGAACTGTCCTTGGTGAAAGTCATCTAACATGTCTAGTACCCCAGCATCAGCATCAAAAGCCTCCACCCATGGTCTCACCACCTCCTCTCTCATATGATGGGCTTCACCATGGTGGACCCACCGGGTGTAGTCCGGCGTAAATCCATTCTTCACAAGATGTTTACCCATTTCCACCTTGTTTACCCTCCTCCTATTTCCACATTTGCTACAGGGACACAAAACTAGGCAATGTCCTTTAGCAGCCTTGCCAAATGCACGGTTCAAGAAAACATCGGTCTTGTTCATCCATTCCGTGGTGTAATCACTCTGACTTCTCCAGCCCGTGTACATCCACTGATGGTCATCCATCCTCTAACATATGTATCAGCGAGTAATGTAACCATCAATTGCATCTACATGGTGTTCCTACTATCTAATAGTTGAGGATAGGTCCTAATCCCACCCGCGGATGTGTAGATGAGGTTAGTTTCCATGCTCTACTCCTATCTAAGATAGAATTTCGGTAGCACCTCCCCGCTGTTCTCCAGATACATGTCCTGCCAAAGAATAGTGTGTATCCGGAGAACCACAGGGAGGTGATGCCGAAACTCTGTCTTGGACCAGAGCAGACCATGGAAACTAACCCATCTACACATCCGTGGGCTGTCCAAAAAACATGGACAATCCGAAACAATACGGTCAAAGATATGCAAAGATCTACATACCTCCAATCGTATCTCTTTTGAATAGGAGACGCCTAACTAGGTTATGCGATCTACGACCATGATATGGAAAGAGGGGTTATACCTAGGGTGGTGGTGGAGTCAGGCTAGCGGGGCCGTGGTGGGTCGGTGCAGTGGCGAGGCGGCGCGGTGCAGGCAGACCGGCACGGCGACGGGAACTCCAACTCGGCTCCGATGGGCTCTTCTCTACAAAAATGGAACAAAATACTGTCATTTAAAAAAAATTTGGCAGAACCTTTCCTGCACGGTGAGGTTTCCAAAACCTGCAAAAAACAGCGGCACGATGGCCGACAAGCACATATGTCTCAAGAGAAGCCATGTAATTTGGATATCAATCCGTGCAGAAGAATATATTCAAGTAGTACCACTACTTCTACTACTACTTCCACTATTGCTACTACCACTACCACTACTTCTACTACTACTACCACTAATTCTACTACTACTACTACCACTAGTTGTACTACTACTACCACTACTTCTGATACCACTACTACCATTAGCTCTACTAGTACAACTAATACTACTACAACTATCACTACCACGACAACAAAAAGAGAGAAGGCATACCAGACGGGCGCCAGGGGTAGGGGCGGGCGGCGTCGGGGTCGGCATCGGGGTCGTCGAAGTTGGGGGCAGGGCCGGTCGGGGGGTAGGGCCGGCCTAGGATGGCCGGGGGTAGGGCGTGGCCGTGAACAGGGCGTGGGCAGCACGGGCGCGCGGGCGGCGCGGCCGGCGCTGGCGCGTGGGCGGTGGCGGCGTGGGCGCGACGCGTGGCGCGGGGGCGGGGGCGGGGTCGGCGCGGGCGTGGGCGCGGGGGCTGGCTGACCGTCGGTTTGACTGCCCGGCCAGCCGATTTTGGTTAAGTCCTAAAAACGCACTTTGCCGAGTGCCGGATCAGGGAGGCACTCGGCAAAGATTTTATTTTTTTTAAAAAATTTCTTTGCCGAGTGTCCCAGATCTGGCACTCGGCAAAGATTTAATTTTTTTTTTTAAAATTTCTTTGCCGAGTGTCCCAGATATGGCACTCGGCAATTTTTTTTTGAAAAATACTTTGCCGAGTACCCCTAGCACGGCACTCGGGAAAGATTTTTTAAAATTTTTTTAAAAAAACTTTGCCGAGTGCCCCTAACACGGCACTCGGCAAAGATTTAATTTTTTTTAAAATGTCTTTGCTGAGTGTCCTGTGAGGGCACTCGGCAAAGAAGAAATTTTTTAAAAAAAATCGGAGCCCTCTTTGCCGAGTGCCTTATTCGTGGCACTCGGCAAAGACCCCCTTTGCCGAGTGCCATAACCCGGCACTCAGCAATTTTTTTTTGTTTTGGGCCTCCAAATTTTTTGTGCAGACCTTTTAAAGCACTAGGAACTCCTAGTTAGAATTTGAGGATTTTTATGGCTTTTTGCTATATTTAGTTACTTTATTTAATTTACTTGATTTTTTTTGAAAAATATAATTTTGAACTGCACGTGGTACGAATAATGGAATTTAATGATTTAAAAAATGATAGTCATGTTATTGAGTGTAGTGTGAGGCTATATCCAAGAACGGATCCGAAATTTCGGACATCTTGTTCACGAAACATGACCGCGAACTTGAGTGCGAAGTGTTTTTAAATTCTATAAAAAGCAAACGAAGTTCGGAAATTATGAAACTTATTGAGATGTCGTGATATCATATGTGGAGGCTATGAAAAAAATCCCAGAAGATTTCGTGCACGTTGTCACGTACGATGCTTACAAACCAGAACATCTCTTCAAAAAAAATTCTTTGCCGAGCGCCAGATCTGGGACACTCGGCAAAGAAATTTATAAATAAATAAATAAATCTTTGTCGAGTGCCAGATCTGGGACACTCGGCAAAGAAATTTTTTAAAAATAAAATAAAATCTTTGCCGAGTGCCTAATAGCAGGCACTCGGCAGAGAAGGGCGTGGCAGAACACCGTTACGTGGGTCATCCTTTGCCGAGTGCCGCGCTTTTGCCGAGAGTCTGGCACTCGGCAAAGAAGTCCTTTGCCAAGTGCATTTTTTTGCCGAGTGCCCGGCACTCGGCAAAGAACTCTTTGCCGAGTGCAATTCTTTGCCGAGTGCCCAATTTTTGACACTCGGCAAAGAATTTTGCACTCGGCAAAGTCTCTGTGTCCAGTAGTGAGCTCACCAAACTTGTGCTCGATGCCCTACAAATACATAAGCAAACAATTACAAACATAACCTTTGATTGAGTTACATTAAAATAAAAAGAAATGAAGAGTGTTGACAAACCTCAAAATGTAACCTTTTCACTTTCAGCAGAATTTGTGAAAGCTAAGAAGCATTCCTCGCTCATCCATTTGAATCCATTCTCAATTGTTTTCTTGTAAGAAACTTTTTTCATACTCTTGCAATACTCCTTTACCTCCTTGTCTATAAGATCAATAGAGTTCTCCTCTTCTTGATCCACCTCAAGGAGAGAAGACACATCATCTTCACAACCTCCCAACTTCAACCTAAAATTTACATTTTGATTTGTTAGAAAGAACATCTTGGAAAGATAAAGTGCCTAGTAACTTAGGGTTTATGGCAAGAATAGTAGATCATAAGTTTAATTCATTTAGAACAATTTCCATAAGCTTTTATGTAAGAGTAGAAACCTCCTAAGAGTGAAGTAGGCCATTAGTCTCCAACAAATTGTTATGAGATAAAATGAAGTTAAGCATAAACAAGGGCAAAGACGAAACGGGGTGTCTGGTTTGAATAAGTGGGGTTAGATTTAGGAGTATGGATTGGACAACACATTTGGATTGGGCAGCACATTCAGCATCCAAATTCCTTAAACCAAACACCCAATATACGTTCCTAGCAAGGATTCTCATGTCAAGAAAAGTACTTACATCTCTGAAAACCATTCGTCAAATCTATCATAAAAACCACAAGGATCCATACGGGCCCTAATCAAGATCACAAGTGCCACAACACAGTTAGCATTTTAGTAGAATCGTATTATTTAACAAACATAAAGCTTGTCTAGCTACACTTTGAAGGATGCTACAAAACATGCAAATTTGATCAGAAGCTAACTGATATCCTAAACTAAAACAACTAATGCCTCTAAAGCTTATGAAACATGATCAAACTAACAAGAAGGCAATACAAGAAAACTGATGGTTGTAAGATAAGAGACAGTGGGGACAAAAATAAGGTGAGAATAAAGGCTCCCTAGAATATTACAGAGAATTATATAGATCACATTTCACTACACTAATGATAATATTTATAAGGAACTAGAAAATAATATGTTCATATGTGGCTTTATTAGTCATAAAAGGCTACAGTTAACGACAACATGAAATATCAACATTACAACAAGAATAAAGCCCATTTTAGTTCCAAGCCAATAGAGATAGCTAGCCATTATCTGTGTATGACGAAAATAATTCAAAGGAGAAGGTAGCATACACATGGACGAATATTTCTCCTTGGATGAAACACCCCCCTCCACAAGAGGAATTCTCTCTCCTTGAGAGACCTTACCAAGGGACCCAATACCATCCCTATTCGCCTCTAGCTCTCTCTTCTCATACTGAAACCATACACTTCAATCCAATTAGAACAAATAATCTCTAAAGAAAGTGATTATCAACTTAGAGCAAATGATAATGATTCACAGGCTGAGGATACCATACATGGTCGAGACCTATGGATCTCCAAAGAAATACCCTCCTCCGCAAGAGGATGTGCCTCTGCTTGGGCAACCTCACCAATGGATTCATCATCATTTACTTGCTTCCAAATCCAATTTCTCAAACCTAAAGCATCCATTTCAATCTATTCAGAACAAATAATTTATAAAATAAATCCTTAATAACTTATTAGAGCATATGACAAATGGCAACAAGTATTAAGGTTCATTTGGTTAAACAAATATACTTATAAGATTGTATGTTAGGATTGGAACCTTTGGAGAATTGCAGAATTTTACAAAGATGTGAGAGAAAGTTAAAACTATTAGCCCATGAAGCAGGAATAAGACATGAGTGCTAATGGGTTGTGGGACCAATATCCTATTGGTTTGTCTATCTGTGGTGGGAATGTGGGATGGTATAACATTCTTTATTTTTATACTAGACATATGCTTCTATTTCTGCGGAAGGAGATGGAGACAGATCAACAGGTAGTTGTCACACCCGATTTTAAGGATAAAATCGAATGCACATCATATGTATGCTAGGATCAATTATTCATACATATGACGACTTCATCATAGTATCGTAACAATGTTTCTTACATAACTGATAACGTCTTTACAAAATGACCCATGGGTCTAAAAGAAAATTACATAGACTTTATTTATCTTCAGCGGATGAGGACTCCATCTTCACAGCAAGTCAACCAGGGGTAGCACCAGCCTAGAACATGTTGGGGTCGAACACATCTTCTTCAACAAACTCTACTTCTCCAGCATCTATGGGGAGCAGGGGGAACTAAGAGGAAGGGTGAGTACATCGAAATGTACTCCGCAAACGTAGGAAAGTATATATGACATGAGACTTAAGACAAGGAAAGGCTTATACTAGTTGACACAAGCGCTTAAGCAACAACTCCTATAACCTTAAACCTTAAGCACCTATTTATCTAGGTGAAACCTTCATCTCCTCAGAGAACTGAACCAACACTTGGATTCCATCCAAGTTCCCATCTGAACCGTCCATTCCCTTACCAAGGGAATCCAACCACAGGGTCCACCCATATGTACTAGTACTCATAGAGCACGCATGGAAGCAATCTTCCGTACCCATGTCACCATGAGACTAATGTCCATACAGGGATTCCACACAAAGATCCACTAATCACGAAGAAGTACAGGCCACTCTTGACTGTGAGCACGGCTGATATATTAGTTTTACACTCTACAGAGGTTGCACACTTTTACCTTGAGTCATGATTCCCAATTGCTGGGGTTTGCAAGGCCTACATCACATTTCCAAGAATGTGTGGCTGGGTTTCACTGCAAGGCCTTTACAAAGCTCCTCCAAGCTTGTTTAGCACCTTCACTAAGGTTTCTCCCCCGTGCATAAGTCAACGACCCCAAGGGACCCTTCTTGTGCCACACAAACCTCCCCAATGCCAACAAAACTTGGAGGAAACTAATTATATGGCGAGGTCCAGCCCATCCAGACCTCATGGTTGCGCTGTTAGGCCGGTTACATGCTCTGAGAACCGGTCCTTAGAATCCAGGCAGGAACCAGCACAAACCCAACATTCAACCACCATCATACATGTGGAATCCACCATGTCATATCACAAACCATTCTTAGCCAAATCATCCATCCTGCCGGACTCCTATTCTCCATGTTGCTAAAACATTACAACCCGCATGTTGCATAGTTCATTAGTCAAAATTAATATTTAACCCAACCCAACACAGACTGCAGGCTAAGATGAATCTACCCATCCAAACCCTGGTTTCAAGGATATTATCACAAAGTATAGTAAACTCTATCATGGGATTCAAATTTAGACTCTGCATGCAAACTAATGGTCTAACTATACTAACTCAAAATAAAATAAATATAGGTGCAAGATGGTCAAGGACATTTGCTTTCAAACTGGGCTTGTTCAGAGATATCAAACTCTTGGTCTTCAAAGATCTCGTACTCAACACTTTGTACAGACATACAACAAACATGACCCACAAAATACATAAGAACAATACACCACACTTTTGAAAAAAAACATACTATGCTAGTTACTAACATGTAGTACTCATTTTGCAGAATTACTTAAACGGAGCTACGGTTGCAAGCTGTGAGCATTTGAATTTTTATGAAATAAAATGCTAAGTAGACTTTTTCTTCTCAAGTCAAAAAGGAATTAGAAATGGCACGATGAACAGTGGGATGAATTTTAGAAGGGTCAAGGGCTGGATCGCTTATAAGGATATTTATGGAATTGATGGACCGATGCTGCTGTTAAGGGAAAAAGGGTGCACACGTAACACTAGTACAGAAACGAGCTTTACTCCTGGTTGGGAAACCCCTTTAGTCCCGGTTTTCCAACCGGGAGCACGAATCCGGGACTAAAGGGCCCCTCCTTTAGTCCCGGTTTGTCGCCCGGGACTAAAGGTAGTCCCGGTTGGTAAGACCAACCGGGACTAAAGAAGCCTCCCGGCTTGGCCACGTGGGGCAGCACTTTATTCCCGATTGGTATTACCAACCGGGACTAAAGGTTTCCTTTTTTTGTTTCTATTTTCAATTGATGATTCGTTTTGGTTTTCGAATATGTTTTTTAATACGCATTCTACACTGCTAATAATATACGTATTCTACATGTTTATAATGTTTGAACATTTTGTACAAACTAAAGTATGAAACTAACATATATATTACATGCATATACATATATTGTACATTATTTTATGTACATATAATATGTATATATATATATATTACAAATAAAGCTTGCATTGTATGTTCTATCATATCCTTGGGATAACAAATTCACTCCATCTAGTTTGGCTTCCATGTTTCGTTGACGTTATTGTAGAACTCGCCGGCGGGGTTGAGGACCTGGTCATTAAGAAATCCTACTATGGTCTCTTGAATTCCTTTCAGTTGGTCACGTCGTATGACTTTTTCCTTCAACCATAGAGTCTTCAATAAAAGTTAAAGGAAAAGTATTAATATATATATATATATTGGTCACGTGATTACTTATATATATGAGCAACAAAAGAAATTATGAATATATGAATATATTTATATAACATATTTTGAGGATCTCTTCAGGAGTTCTTTTTGTGTATGTCATGATGAACTCGCAAACATAGTATCTGCAGTAGTTGTTCCCCTGTTCTTGCCTCAGAACCCACTTTTACGAGAAAAAAGATCCGGTGAATTGAAAGCATGCATGGTGTTAATTGAATTATATATATATAAATGTAGCTAGTACTTACTTTGTGTGCGATTACATCCAGTGGCGCTTTGCAATGTTTCATGTGGTGATTCTCAATGAAACTTTTCCAAACACTGCGCCCAATAAAAAAATTAATTTGGCCTTTAATAATTGTTGCAGTTAAGAGATCGGGGTATATATAGTTGCTAGAGAGACCAAATTACCCTTGGATAATATCTATCATGTCTTGGTACTCTATTTGCTCTTTTCTTAACGAGTCTAAGATGCTCAACTGACTATTGGCCATATCGATGACCATCAATATCCAGTGATTGCTGTATATGTTTTTATACACAAATATGATCAACATTAACTAGAGTCAACATATATATATATATATATATATATATATATATATATATATATATATATATATATATATATATATATATATATATATATATATATGGGAGAGGCTAATCTGTAGCTATCTACAGAATATCTAATTCTGTAGCCGGGTCATCCGACACGCACCTGAGGCGCGACAACGCAGCGGACGTGCGCGGGGCTCCTCGCTCCCGCGGCTCCCAATCCGCATGGCTCGCCCAGTTACGGGAGCTGCGCATCACACTGATGATTCCGTTAAATCAGGCCCAGTAATAGATCAGCGACATGCATGCATCCTTAATTAGCGACGGACTTTTTTTCTACTTACCAAAATAAGCCTCCGTCCACAGTAAACGGCCACGTGCATGCATCATTGGCGTTCACGTGGACCTATATGCATACACGTTATGAAACGGCCACACCTTCAGAAATTACGAGAATAGTTTAATGTTTACGAGAATACATACGTATCCATAGAATCTTGAATGAGTTCTCGTATTTGTTTCGAAGATTACGAGAACACAACTTCTGAAATTACGAGAATTTTATATTGTATATCCCAAGCAGCAGTTTATATTACCAGAAAAATATTGCCTATAATTAGGATGTAAAATTGCCACAATTTGGCGTCTTGATGTTCCAACTCACTAGTTGGTAAAATGACGAGAATAATTTACAATGACGTAATTACGATAATTTTAGTGCCTAGAGACCTTATTTAGGATAGGGAGTTACCACAATTAGATGAAGATTTTCTGAAGGATCTAGTTACTGTAAAGAGGTCAAATTGCAATAAACCAGAAATACAATATTTATGATATTTTTGTTGGACAATTACCACAACTTCCTATCAAGATGCTATAAGAAAGCACTTACATTTCTCAAAAAAAAAAAGAAACTACTTACAACATTTCAGAATATTGGAAATGATAATTAGGCTGTGGTGTTACATAAAATTGGCATGAAAGTGATTACATATTTCTCAAAAAACTTGAAAAAAATAGAAACAGTACATCGATCCATTTTTTCCATCAGAATGATGTCCACTCATTTGGAACGACTCTGGGACGATCAAGATCATGCCATGTGAGCCTCAGGTCCGGCTGGAAGCTTCTTAGTCAGCGTTCAGTGGGTGGTAAAAGCAAGTAGAAGTGCAGCTCTGACCCAAATTTGGGCCCCTTCTCGTGCATCTGTGGTGAATGAACATTAGAGCGAATAACACATCAGTGATCTATACTGTAGTATAAAGAGCGTGCAGCCTCAGATCTCCGATCTCTCTCACAAACCACTGTTACCAGCACAGTCAACTGCCGGATGAACAAGATCTCCGATCTCTCTCACAAACCACTGTTACCAGCACAGTCAACTGACGGATGAACAGTAACGGGTTTTTATAAACAGTGCAGGGTCCGCAGGTAAACAGTAAACGGTTACTATAAACAGTGCTCATAAACAGTACAGTGTCCGCAGATGAACAGTAAACGGGTTACTATGAACAGTGCTTACCCATTAACGTACAACAACCTATTTCCTTTTTTTTTTTACGTCTCAATACAAATCTTTTTCCTCCACTATTGCCTGCGCTATGCGCGGGGTTCCCTGCTAGTTTACATTATAAGCTAACCAAGATACATGATAAATCATTAACAAGAACAAATGAATTTACTGTAACCTTAGCCCAAGTAACCACCAGAATTAATTCCGGTAGTTCAGTTCTGGTTTCTAGATCAAATCGATTTCAATCTGCAAGGGTGAAAAGTAGAAAACATCACTGTGAGAATGGAGGTCTCACCGGCAAAATAAGAAAGCAAGCTTGTTATTTCAAACTGCAGGAGCAAGAAAAATTGATAGTTGAACCATCTACATGCAGGCTCGTCAATTGGTGGACACAGTTACCGTAACACAGACTTGGTTACTGGAAAGATCGATATGTTATTTTCGATAATTTTGTACCATAACAGTAACTAAGTTACAATATATTAGTAAAAAATACAGTAATTCCACAATGCTTTACGTCAAATTTTGAATACCATATGAATGAAATTATCGTAACTTCAGTAAGTTACATAATATTTATGAGAATTGTGCTTACGGCAATACTAACAATATTTACAAGAATTTCACTAATAATATTTACGAGAATTCTATATTATGAATTTTCCTTCGACATAACTTACACTGGTATTTACGAGAAATGGGTACTATGAATATAAGTATTTACAAGAATTTTGGACTATGGTTGACGATAAAAATTAATAAGGATGATCGAAATTACCATATTGAAGGTAGGGAGCTACAAGAATTTAAGGTCATGGTATTCTGATGCTACTCAAATGAGGAGTCCAATAAGCTGTTAAGTAATTACACTAATTTGAATCAGTAATTTAGTTAGGGAGTAACCAAAATTTTGCATCAGACGAATCACTATAATCTATTCTGATTAGACTACCTTTGTAAATGAAAGAACAGTGAGATACAAGAATTTTTGAATGAACTACTCTTTATTCCTTTTGTACGAGTCGTTACCAGTTCAGGCATAGGACCAATTTACTAGTAAGCTGTTCTATATCAAAAAGAGGAAAAGGCAACAATTACCTGCCATTGCGTGAAGACTATCAAGCACTGGTCCATCTCACTGCCTATCCACAAAATGTTTTCTAAAAAGATATATACAAGGACACCTGACAGACACCTCTTTAGTTCTATTTGTGATGGATGCTCAAGCGACCAACAGATCTACTAGAATAATAAAACAAAAATTACAATCTGCCCATAGGGTGAGGAGTAGAAAGAAAATACACAATGACAGAGTGATTAGTTACCAAGAAAAATCATAATGTAAACAACTACAGGATACTAATAATGTCTGAAGAATGGACAAACACGTGATTGCTTGAAATGTCTAAGCAGTAAATCGTGATAATTAGCATAAGGCAGCAATGCTTATTATCATAAGATTAATGTATACTGATTTAGTGCATACAATAGTTACGATATTTTATAGTAGAAACAAAGGAATTTACTAAACAAGGGATCTGACATTCAAGAATTTGGTTTAAAAAACAGCAAACCTGACACAACCTAAAATGGATAGGATTTACAAACCTACGCACTCTGGCTAATGTGGCCAATAGATCTGCAACAATAAACAATATTCCAATCTACGGGAGTCACCAACAGCTACCAAAATCAAGATGGCTAATCAGACAAATGGAATTAAATAAATGACTGACGAACAATTAATCAAGAAAGGAGCGCCTACAAGAGTCACGAACCTGAGGGCTGATGGACTGAAGTGGCTATGTGCGGATGCTCATGTGATGATCCTGTCCCGTATGTGCGGATGGCGGTACTGGAAACCCATAATCCATGAATCCAGCTTGGCAGTAAACCATACTCTTCGATCTGCACCAAGAGCACCTCATGCACATCAACATTGCCGTCTTCCTCAGAAAGGCCAGATCGGCAATCAACATACCGCTCGCGTGGGGTAGGTTGCGCTGGTGTCGGGTCCCCCGTCCACGCGAGGCAAGGCACCGCTGCTCGAGGACGCATCGCCGCCGGGGGGCCAATCCGCGCGGTGCGGGACGCGCCGACGCCGAGGGCGGTGGAGGAGGCACAACAGCCATGGGCTGCCGCCTGCGGAGAAGAAGGGGCACCGCCGGCAGCCACCATCTGCCGATCCGCATCAGATGCCACCGTCGGGCACACACCGCATCAGCCGTCGAGTGGAAGGCGCCGCCACCACCATGGGAGGCCGGATCTGCTAGGGGAAGAGGCGGTCGCCGCCGATCTGGATCTCAGAAGAGATGGGGCCGGTGATGTAGGGGTCATTGCCGCCGGTGTGGTCGGGGTTGCGGAGGGCCCGTCCGAGCCCGGCGTCGCCTTCACAGGGGAGCGGCGCCAGATTTCTGGTTTCTGCGGTTCTTCTCGGAAGGGACAAGCGGCGTACACGGTAGCTGCGGCAATCAGGGGATAGGGGAGGCGGGATGTAGCATCGGAGGCGACGATTTTTGCGGCGGAGGCGGAGCTGCGGCAATAGGAGGTGGGATCCGGCTGGATTGGGAGCCGATGAAAGAGACCAGGTGAGGCTAAACAATAACCGGCTAATCTGAGTCGATCTAAAAGCCGGGGGTGGAAAGACCGGGTGCGGGCGTCGGCGGTTTCGGTGCGCCTGTTGGGTCCGGACACAGAATTAGGTATTCTGTGGCCAGCCATAGAAAAGTATATATATATATATATATATATGGGAGATAGCTTAGCTAGTAAGCAAATAATTGAATAAATGTCCATATGATCGACATTAATTATTTAACACTCATTTGAAGTTGTAGGGGAAGAGTATGTCCTTGTTTTGTTGGTTCACTAAGAACCTTATGAGATTTTTCTCGAGTTCAGCTTTCCATTGAGGCGGGGGTTAGGGTGTTTGAATACGACATTTGGATCAACGAAACCAACATCATTATCCTTTCCCTTTCTGAGTTCTGTCATCTCATATCTGCATATATAAAAATATAGTGTGAGGATATATAATTTATATATATATATGTAGCTTTATATATATACACTTTAATAGTAGAAAATAATCACACTTACGGACAATAGCAGCTAATAAGACTTTTGTCGAGAGAGTCCAGTATTTTCTTGCATAATATTTTCTTGGTTATCTTCAAGAGCTAGGTATTGACTCCCGTCATCTACTTTCTGCTGGTCACCATTGGCAAATTGAGTGCCGGTGTTGATAATATTCATCATTTCTTCATCCATGTTGTCTCTCGGGGCATCCATCTAGCTTTTACACCACAAGATATATCTATAAAAAATAAAAACTATATCTATAAAATGGACTCCTACAGGACGTGCCACCTCGAGGATAGTAACATTTGTAGATGACATTTGTAGGTCTGAAGTTATCAAATATCCATTAAATTATAGCTCAAAAACATGTTTCAATAAATAACCATCCGTACTAGTTGACCTTGCTTACGTGATCATCTCGGCGAGCATTTCTCCACCGAACGGCACCGTACTTGGCCAAGGAAGGGCTCCGATTCTACGATGAAGGGAACACGGTCTTCCACGACCGTTGCCGCTCTCCCTCATAAAATCAAAGCTCCTCCTTGACGTCCGTTACCGCTCGGCAGAGAACATACTAGCCGAGATGAACACGGTCTGCAAGTTCAGGTTGCCATTTAGGTTGCCATACAAGAGATCGTTTAGGTTGCCATTTCATTCTAAGTGATTTCTAAGCCATTTCATTCTAAGTGATTTCTAAGCATTTCATTCGGCGAGCTCTCAAATAATTCTAAGTGATTTCTAAGCATTTCATTGAACAAATAATTCTAGCGTCGTTTAGGTTGCCTTGTTTGACGGTTCATTCACGATCAATTCATGCTACTGACAGGCACATACAAGAGATCAAGTGAGCCCTAGCTAGTCGTCGTCTTCCAAACACAGACAATTGATGTCAAGCCGCAAGAAATCGAAACAAGCAACACAGACCCAATTGATGGCTTGGGGCTCCTCCTCCGCTACGGCGTCGCTCGGTCTGGTGAGGCAGCGCACGCGGGGAAGGCTCGGGCGAGCTCCGGTGAGGCAGCACGGGGAAGGCTCGGGCGCGCTCCGGTGAGGCAGTGCGCGCGGGGAAGGCTCGGGCGAGCTCCAGTGAGGCAGCGCGAGGAAGCCTCGGGCGCGCTCCGGTGAGGCAGCGCGTGCGGGAAAGGCTCGGGCGAGCTCCGGTAAGACAGCGCGGGGAAGGCTCGGGCGCACTCCAGTGAGGACGAGTGAGGCGCGCTGGCCGGTCGGAGAAGAAGCGTGCATGCGCGTGGGGCCGATGACAGCGTGCGCGCGTGAGGCGAGACTAGGGTGGCCTGGGGGCGGCGGCGCTACTGGATCGATCTGGTGGAGAAGATGAGGCGTGGCGGAGACAAAGAGGATTTATAAAGGAAGACCTTTAGTCCCGGTTGCAGCTACGAACCGGGACTAAAGGTCCTTTAGTCCCGGGCCTAGTTATTAGGACCGGACCGGACCGGCGGTTCGACCGCTAAAAGACCGAACCAGAGCCTAGACCGGTCCGGTTCACTTAAAAGACCGTCTATGTAATTGAACCGTTAAAAACCGGTTGAACCGGCCGGTTTTTTACGGAACCGGTGAACCGGCCGGTTCCATGTGAACCGCCCCGGTCTGATGCCGCGCAAGCAGTTTGGTTGTGCAGCGTGGAGCCATGGACACGTGGTCCTATCCAAGCTGGTGGAGCGCCTGCACCTGCCACCGGTGGGCCTGCACTGCTGCTGCCTGCTGCTCACTTTGGAATTTGAATGGCATGCGTGGAGGTGTTGTCGGCTGCTCCGGGCTCCTTTGACTTTTTGGTAGTGCTGGCGTGAGATGATGTGCCTTTTAAATTTTGAAATTTCATAACTTTTTTAAATGAGCTTCAAATTGAACAAATAATATATGTATTTTGATTATCTCAACGAGCTCTGCGCAATGGTGTACTCTATTTTAGCATTCGAGATTGTTTCCAATAGTAAATATTTGAATTACTATTCTAGTCATTTTTGCACCAATTTGTAAGTGCTCCATATATTATTTATACATATGTTTTAAATATCTGGTAAAACAACTCTAGAGCACCGATGTCTCGAAGTGCGTGTGTAGATCAGTGGGAAGCAAGTTATATAATTGTGTTTTATCATCTTATTTGTATATGTGATCAAATATATGTTGCTAATTATTTATTATATATTTTCCTAAAAATTATTTATTATATATCATTATATTACACCGGTTTGAAGTATTTATGAGCGGTTCAATTCATCCGGTCCAAAATAATCGAACCGGCGGTTCAACCGGTTCTTAACGGTTGGACCAGTGAACCATCGAACCGATGGTCTCACCGGTTCGATGTCCGGTCCGGTCCTAATAACATGGGTCCCGGGTGATGGTTAGAACCGGGACTAAAGGTCTAATCTTTAGTCCCGGGTGTAGCCACGGCCCAGGAGTAAAGGGTATTTTGGCAGGCTGCGAAAACGTAGCCCACCTTTAGTCCTGGGTGGTTGATCCACCCGGGAGTAAAGGTGGTCTACAGTTAGCTTTCTCCGGTTTCCACAAGTTTTTCCTTTTTTATATATTTCTTTTATATAAATATGCAGAGAGTTATTAATTGCCTAATAAATAAAATATTATCCAAAAAAATTATAAAAAAAATCATGGAATTGGTTTTGCATTATTATACACAACAAAAAATTATAACCTAAACTCTTTTGTTTTACTGTTTAAATATTTGACATAGTGTAAATAATAATTACAATTTGCACCATGCAAAAATATACTACTTAATTAAAATCATTAAAACTATTGCTTTTCGACAGGAAATTAGTTTTCACATCTTATTAACGTTGATCATTTGGTTTTTCATCACACATTCTCCACGGGAAATCCACCGTCTAGCAGAAAATTCATTTAAACCGTAGAAAATATGAAAACATGACAAAAAAATCTGAAGTCACAATTATTACATAATAGGTCTAATACATCACTATATATATTAAGTGGGCACAGTAGTGAACTTCTTAACGTATATCCCTTGGTTATGATCACACCGTAACCATGGAGTGTCCTCATCATTTAGCTGGATGCTTGGGTCTTTGTTCACTGTGAAGGGTGGAATTTGGTCATCCTTTTCATAATCTTCTGATATGTCTGACTTGTCTTCAATTCTGACGATGTTTCTTTTCCCTAAAAGAACTATGTGGCGCTTTGGCTCATTAATTGGGTCGTTGTTGTTTTTCTTTCTCTTCGGTTTTGTAGACATGTCCTTGACATAGAACACCTGATTCACATCCTTGGCAAGGACGAACGGTTCGTCTTTGTACCCAATATTGTTGAGGTCCACGATTGTCATTCTATACTGGTTGTCGACTGCTACCCCGCCTCCAGTCGCCTTTACCCATTGGCACTTGAACAAAGGTACCTTAAAAGTAGGTGCATAGTTTAGTTCCCATATCTCCTCTATGCAGCCATAATATGTTTGCTTATTTCCATTAGGGTCAGTGGCATCTATGCGGACACCACTGTTTTGGTTGGTGCTCCTTTTATCTTGGGCTACTGTATAAAATGTATTCCTATTTATCTCGTACCCTTTGTATGTGAGGATATGCCACGATGGCTGCCTAGCCAACAAATACAGTTGCTCATCAATACTCTCATCACCCTGACATTCTTTTTGCAACCAGTCGCTGAAAGTTTCCATGTGCTGACACGTAATCCAAGCTTCAGACTTCCCTAAAAACTCAGATCGGAGCAACTCTTTATGTGTCTCGATATACGGATCCACCAAAGAGGAGTTTTGTAGAACTGTGTAGTGTGCTTTATTAAAATAATTGTCCTACATACCAATATATGGTTTCTTCCCTAGTATCCCCTTTCCACTTAGTCTCCCCTCATGTCACGATTCAGGAACACCAATCGGGTCAAGGTCAGGAATAAAGTCAACACAAAACTCAATGACCTCCTCTGTTCCATAGCCCTTGGCGATGCTTCCTTCTGGCCGAGCACAGTTGTGAACATATTTCTTTAGGACTCACATGAACCTCTTAAAGGGGAACATGTTGTGCAGGAACACAGGACCGAGAATGCTAATCTCCTTGACCAGGTGAACTAGGAGGTGTGTCATGATATTAAAGAAGAAAGGAGGGAACACCAACTCAAAGCTGACAAGACATTGAACCACATCATTCTGTAGTTTAGCTAGATCCATTGGATTGATTGCCTTCTGAGAAATTGCATTGAAGAATGCACATAGCTTCATGGTGGCTACACGTACATTTGGAGGTAGAATTCCTCTTAATGCAACTGGAAGTAATTGCGTCATGAGCATGTGGCAGTCATAGGACTTTAAGTTTAGGAATTTCTTCTCTGGCACATTTATTATACCCTTTATATTCGAGAAGAATCCAGATGGTACCTTGATGCTTGCTAGGCATTCAAACATGCTTTCCTTCTCTTCTTTGCTAAGACTGTAGCTGGCAAGACTTAAGTAATGGCGTCCATCATCTATCTTCTCTAGATGCAGGTTGTCTCATTCTTTCAAACACCGCAGGTCCTGTCGTGCTTCAAGTGTGTCCTTAGGCTTTCCATACACACCCATGAAGCCTAGCAGGTTCACACAAAGATTCTTCGTCAGGTGCATCACGTCGATCGCGCTATGGACCTCTAGGACTTGCTAATAGGGTAGCTCCCAAAGTATGGATTTCTTCCACATGGGTGCATGACCATCGGTGTCATTCAGAACAGGTTCACTGCCATGTGCCTTTCCAAATACTACTTTCACATCCTTGACTATATTGAGTACATCCTCACCAGTTCGGTTGCCCGGCTTGGTCTGATGGTCTGCCTTACCTTTAAAATGCTTGCCTTTCTTTCTTCGGGGGTGATTCGCAGGAAGAAATCGACGATAGCCAAGGTACACGACCTTTCGACATTTTTCAAGAATATACCTTTAATGTCATTGAAACAGTGTGTGCATGCATTATATCCCTTGTTTCATTATCCTGAAAGATTACTTAGAGCAGGCCAATCATTGATTGTTACGAACAACAATGCTCGCAGGTCAAAGTGCTCCTGTTTGTGCTCATCCCACACACGTACACCTGGTCTATTCCACAAAAGTAGAAGTTCTTCAACTAGTGGCCTCAGGTACACATCGATGTCGTTGCTAGGTTGCCTTGGGCCTTGGATGAGCACTAGCATCATAATAAACTTACGCTTCATGCATAACCAGGGAGGAAGGTTGTAGATACATAGAGTAACAGGCCAAGTGCTATGACTACTGCTCTACTCCCTGAAAGGATTCATACCATCCGCACTTAAAGCAAACCTTAAGTTTCTGACGTCATTTGCAAACTCTGGGAATTCTCTATCGATTGCTCTCCACTGGGACCCATCAGCAGGGTGTCTCAACATATTGTCTACCTTACGGTCTACTTTGTGCCATTGCAATAACTTTGCATGGTCTTTGTTTCTGAACAGACGTTTCAAGCGTGGTATTATAGGAGCATATCACATAATCTTGGCAGGGATTTTCTTCATGGGATGTTCGCCCTCAATATCACCAGGGTCATCTCGCCTGATCTTATACCGCGATGCATGACATACCGGGCATGCATCTAACTTCTCGTACTCCTCACCATGGTAGAGGATGCAGTCATTAAGACATGCATGTATCTTATGGATTTCTAATCCTAAAGGGTAGATTACCTATTTTACTTCGTACGTAGTGGCGGGCAATTCGTTATCCTTCGGAAGCATCTTCTTTTGGATTTTCAGTAACTCCCTAAATCCCTTGTTAGATACACCATTCTTTGCCTTCCATTGCAGCAATTCCAGTGTGGTACCCAACTTTTTCTGCCCCGCATCACAAGTTGGGTACAGCAATTTCTTGTGATCCTCTAGCATGCGTTTAAACTTGATATTCTCCTTTTTACTTTCGCATTCTCTTTGTACGTCACGAATGGCCTGACCAAGATCATCAACGGGCTCATCTTCTGCCCCTACCTTTTCTTCAGCTTCCCCCATTGTAGTATCATTGAAGGCCCCATATTCAGCAATAATGTCATCATCGTCCTATTGTTCTTCTTCACCTTCTTCTATTATAACCCTGGTTTCTCCATGCTTCGTCCAACAAATATAGTTTGGCATGAAACCCAACTTCAACAAGTGTGAATGAAGACTCCTTGAGCTAGCATATTCCTTCAAATTCTTACATATGGCACATGGGCAGCATATGAAACCATCGCGTTTGTTTGCCTCGGCCACACGTAAGAAAGAATGCATGCCCTCAATGAACTCTTGGGAGCGGCGATCAGCATTGTACATCCAAAGCTAGCTCATCTGCATTACATGACAGACATACCATATTAAAACCTAGAACATAATTAGTTAATTATACGACGTGCATGCCACCACACAAGGTATTAATTTATGAAAGTCTCGCTACAATATAGACAATCCCAACTACCAATAAAAAAACTAAAGCTAAAATGCACTTCAGTAGCATAAGGATTTCATGACCAATTCCAACTAAAACAGACAGATCATGCGTTTGTTCAATATCTATGGACTTCTTCCGTAGGATCACTGCCTCATCAGCCGCCATAGCCGCCTGTGCAAGAGAGTTTTGCACGTGTTCAACATACTCTTTCTCCCAGTACCAGCCTGAACATCCAGTGCCATCCCACTGAAATTAAAATAAAAAATTAGAACTTTAATCACAATCATCATGAAAATAAGTATAAATTAACCATAATCATCAATTGCGACAAAATAACTCACATTGCGATCCGGACACTTGTAGAAGATACGGCCCTTGTTGGGACACTCCTTCCTCACCCGGTACTCCATCATAATCTTCTCCTCACACTTGCCGCATGCAATGAGAGGGAGGTCCGGCCTCAGTCGCTTTGTAACCCGATGAGAGGCTGAGGACCCGAAAGCAGTTGCCATCTACTCTCTATACTCATTTTTAACATAATATAAATTTCTCATTTTATAAACAAATAAAATTCAAAAAACTCTAAAATTCTCTATATCTCTAAAGCATGAAGTGTGCTATGCAAGCTAGAAATGAAAGCTCAATACTAGTTTTGAATAACTACTTTAACCTTCCTTCATCCAAATATGCAAACTTTAAAGTGATTTTGTGCTTAAATGGCTTACAAATAAAAAAATCTACCATAAAAAATCACATATATCTAGTCCACAAAATGAGATAAGCTACTGATGAAGCATGAGAGTATAAAGTTGGTAACCTTTAGAACCGAAGAATCGATGGAGGAATGGAAGAAATCTTGTGATCACCGGTGATGAGGAAGAAGAGAGGCTGGCGATGAAGCAAGAACACTGAGCTCGAAGTGGCTCGGGCTCGGGAGGAACAAGGGGTATATAGGAGGGGATCTTTAGTCCCGGTTGTAGACAGAAACCGGGACTAAAGGTCCATTTCTAGTTCCGGACGGAGCCTCCAGCCGAGAGTAGACTTTTACTTCCGGTTGGAGGGACCAACCGGGAGTAAAAGTGAACCTTTAGTCTCGGTTGGTAGCTTCAACCGGGACTAAAGGTCCCCTCCAGCAAAAGCCTGACGCAGTAGCCGTTGGGCAGGGACCTTTAGTCCCGGTTGGAGCTACCAACCGGGACTAAAGATTTCTCTAGTCCCGAGCGCAAAAAATACCGGAACTACAGCTAAATTTCGAAGTGGATCAAAGGTCGTTTCTCTACTAGTGAAAGATATCAACATGAGCCATGTAAAATCAGGTACGTATATCATGTATAGGCATAGTTTTGTGCAGCAGAACGTGAACTTTTCATCAGCGACAGGTTTAGATTATTGAAAGGAGACTCATAGAATAACTGGATTTTTTTTGAGGGGCATAGAATAACTGGATTGGGATTTCTTTTTCAAGACAAAACACAAGCTGTATATATATGATATTGGTATGCTGTAAGCTGACATCAAGGGGTGCTAAACCATGCAACACAGATCATGTAAATGTGCGTGCAGATTTTCTAAATGCTTGCATGAGAGTTCCGTCAGCATGCATCAGATTGGTCTGAGAAAAATTAATAAACTAATTGGTCACTGAAGGAGGTATGAAGCGGCCTGCAAAACTAAAAGGTTGTGATGGAGATAAGCTTCTCACCTTGCGTCGCTAAACAGCAGTGAAACAGGATAAGAAGCCTCAAGAGATAAACAATGTTGCAATTCGGTGATATTTTATTGATAGGCACTACCCCAGATCTGAACATCACTGCCGGTTCAAAAACCCACTTCACTGCTAGATTTTGAACCGACAGTGGCATACCAGCAGTGATGGGGGTTGACATTACTGCTGGTCCTTAAAAACCAACACTGATCTACAGGAAACAGTATCGGTTCCTGGCTCCACCCGGCAGTGTCCAGTTGAACAACACTGCTGGTTTGTAGTTCCAACCGACAGTGACGGTTGCTTCAAGAGTGTCGGTTTTTGGCTCAAGCCAACAGTGTTGAGCAAGCCTACACTGTCGGTTCATGGATCAAACCGGCAGTGTTGTAGTAAATATCAGTGTTGGTTCATGGATCAAACCGGCAGTGTTCTCGTAACTATCAGTGTCGGTTCATGGTTCAAGCCCACAGTGTTGAGCAAGCCAACACTATCGGTTTCCTTCTAACCGGTAGTGATGGTTATGACAACACTACCGGTTTGTTGCTAACCGGCGGTGATGGCCCGTTCGTATTTTATTGTCTTATAATTTATTTTAATTTATATTTTTCTGTGGAATCGGGTTTCGCTTTATATACACTACGTAGACGACAGGTCCATCAATATTAAACATTACAAATGTTACTATTACAATTCAAATGTTCTTATCCACATCTCGATCCCTCAAAATAAAAAAGAAATATTCTTGGACTTCGCAAATGCTTCTCGGACTTCTTACAATAATCTGGAGAGCCGCTCTAGGCCATACTGGTCCTTGTACTTCACGGATTGTGCAATGGAAAATACTCCATCTTTTTCCAATACCTCGGCTAAGATGAATTTTGCCAGCTCCGATTGTAGTGCGCCGATCTCCATGTGTAGCAGCCTTTTGTGCTTATATTTCTTGCGCCGTCGTTCAAAAAAGATGATATCCAAAGAGGAGCAATAAATCATTTTGTTGAACTATTAATAGACATAAATGAAATGGGGATTATACACACCAACTTATCGGCTTCTTCTGATTTCCCGCCGTTGTAGTGAAGCATTGCCCACATTACATAAAACCCGCATTCATTGTTTCCCGCCGGCTGTGATAGGTACTTCCCCTTCATTTCGACAACCTTGAATGGGACCGACGTCCCACCAATATGTCTTCTTCGGACACTGAGCAACATTAAAAGGAGAAACATTAGAAAGCGGTATGTGTGATTAGAAAATAATAGTTATTAGGATCACTTACTAATTCAGCACTGCCACCGGTGCATCTAGATGATGAAATGGTTTTTTCTTCGAGTCCCACACCTCGAGCAGATTTTTGGCAAGATTAACACAAATGAAGACGAAATGGTTGCTGCAATCACAAAATCCTAATTATCGAATAATCTTAACGAAAAAGAAGCATAAAATTAAAAGCCGAGAACACATACTCGCAGTTGTAGGCTAGAAGTATGTGGGTTTTCTTCTTCATCATGAATTTGTCAAAAACAGCAATCAATATCTGTTTCAGGTCTTCCACGTCACATCCATAGAGGCCTAGACATGTCCTCTCATTGACTCGCATGAGGTCCAAGAAGCCTATGTAATCCCATTTGCTTTTTAGAATGCAAAATTTTGCTATACACCTACATAAAATAATGGGAAGTGCTCAAAAGTTAACAATTTGTGTCTCAAGAGAGTAGTTAATTGTAATATCGTGCGTGTAGGGTACTTATATAGTCCACAACGTCAACATTTGAACATCGAGAGAGCATTTCTGGTATAGCTGGAACAAGCACTCCCACTCGACATCGAACTTCTCTTCTTCAGGATATTGGAAAACATGTGGCGAACAGATAATAACCTTAAAACCAAAGTTGTCCGTCTCTATTGCTTGAGCCATGTAATATTCATGTAACTGACGCATATATGTTGTCAGATTTTTAAACTCATGATCGGGAACCAAAAGATTGCCCCTTTCATACTTCATTGCCGGTGTTCCCATCCCTTGTACATCATAATAGATGTTCGCGACCTCTTCCATGGTTAAATTAGGGTTATCTTTGACTAACTTCATAATGTTCCTTAAATCTTTATTGTGTATTTCTTCATCTCTTGTTGTAGCATATTTATTCTATGTTTGCCTTTTGAATTCAGACTTCAACAAAAACAGAGGCAGTGAGGCACATAGATTGAAGAAACTAACACAATCTTCCTTCGAGATGTGTGCTGTAAATTTTTCTTTCGTCAAGGTGGTAACGCTGCCACTGAACGACCTTTTTCTTTTTTGTTGGTGCACTTTGGGAGCATTAGCGACCGAATCCATGGACCTTTTCTGCGACTGCGAGGATGTCCTTGATCTTGTTTTAGGCTAAGGTGGAGGAGGAGGATGACGACGAGAATTCTATTTTCCCGGCACTGATGAAGATGGAGGAGGAGGAGGAGGAGTCCCTTTTCTTGAGGCTGATGATGATGGAGTCGAACGAGGAGGAATAGAAGGAGACCTCTGTCTTCTTGGGGGTGATGGCTCCAGATGAGGAGGGGAGTGATCTCTGTTGGGAGATTGTGAGTGATCATTGTGGGTGGGCGAAGACTCACAGTCATCCTCATCACCAGAGGACAATTGAAGGTCAAGCTTAATGAAGCGCTTGCACCAGGTGACTTGAGAGCCCTTATTTTGACCAAGTGTTGGCCTGTCTTCCGCTATGGGGTACTCAATGGGTATCTTGTTATACTTCTTATCAAGTATTCTGTCAATGGTGATGCGAGCATACCCTAGTGGAATTGGGCAGCCATTAATTGTCCTGTCTCCCACAGGCTAGGCCTGGTCGAGCGCCACCTTGTCCTTTGTCCATTCCTAGCGGATGTACAACCCAACATTGATAGGTTTTGTGATGTCGTCCACCAGATGAGGCACATTCGCCTCTTCTTCGTCGAGCGAGGTCGATCCGCAGCTGTTGCGACCCCTAAACTGTGGGCTAAAGGCACTAGGAGTAGGGTTTTGTGGTACTACTGACCCCTTGGACAATAAAATTTGCTCGACTCGCGCTTCAACGGTCACCTCAATCCGTGCTTCCATTCTGTCTTCCATCTCTTTTAGTCTCCTCAAATACTCTACCTCATGTTCCGCTCTACCCCTCGAGCGGCTCCGGTAAGTGTTAGATTCTTGGGGGAATGCTAGTTTCCAAGGAACAACACCGGTTCCTCTAGTGCGACCAGGGTGCTCCTTGGTTCTGAGTGCTTGGGTGAGCACGTCTTTCTCCCTATTAGAAGTGCGAGTCCCTTGCCTCACCTCCTCAGTTACCTGGGAGATCCTCTGGATGAGTTTGCTCATGGGCTGATTTGAGGAGCTAAAGCTCCCATCCTCGGCGTGTCGTACATTTCTCCCCATATAGTATAATACCGATCTAGGCTCCCAATCGATGGTCTCAACCTAAACGCCTTCCTCAGCAAGGTGATCCATCTTTTGAAGTTCTGCTTCAAATTCTAGCTTCTTTTTGGCGTAGCCACGAGAGCCGAGATGATGAGGATTCGTCGCTTTCTGTGAATTCTCCTTATTCTTCGTACTCAGTTCTAAGTACTCCTCGGATAACCTGTATTCCTTGAAATCCTGCCAGAAGTCCTTCTGCTTGCTAATCTATCTACCATCGAAATCTAGCTCTTTATTTTGGAGGACAAAATTCTTGTACAATGTCCCCTTGAAATTCTTGAAGCATGTCCCCATGATTTCTTTTGCTTTTTTCTTGACTAACTCCCTGTCATACTCAGCTGAGAAAGTGAAATACTCTGGGATCTTGACATCCCATATGTAATCCTTCTCGCTTTCGAGAACTCTCCACCGGTCATCATCTTTCCCAATCCACTTCCTATACTTAATCGGGATGAAGTCCCTAACAAGTAACACGAGTATAGTCTTGTATTTGGTGAAAGCTATAGGCAGTGAGAGTGGATCCCCGAATTCATCGAACTCAGTAATGTGCCAGTGTGCATTCCTACCAACAGGAATCTTTGACACGCCTCGCTTGGATCTAGCCTTCCTACTACCCAAACCCTCTAGCTCCTCAGCCAGCGAAGGCTCCTACTAGAGACACCAAGTAAGCTATGACCCTCTCAATTGATTAGCATGTGTGGCTATATAGTGACATCATACAAAAGTTACCTAGCCATCTTGGTCATTTTGACCCAAATCGAGCAGGCCAGACGAGGTCTATGGCTGCTCATTCTCACTAACCTGATTGACACCGTCACCGTTTGTTGGATCATGCGGCTCTCCTGTCCCAGCGATATCAGCCGCTTCTTGTTGCCGATCAGTTCTTCAGCGATGGGGTAATAGGTGACGATGAGTCATGGCTGTGACACGATCGTTGTTAGTTTTGGCCGCGGACAACTACTAATAGCATATGTTCATATATATAATATGTTTAATGCAAAGTCTAATAATAAGTCCACATACAACAAAGTCAAATAATAGAATATGTTCACCTAGAACAAATTCATTATTTGATTGACCACATACAACAAAGTCCACCTACTGTTCTACGAAACTAAGCCTACATCAACTTCCAAATAATAAAAGCGATGACCATAGCCATAAATAAAAGCATGACATCTTTCCAAGACCAAGGAGCAATTCTCCTAATCTTCACATCTCTAGCGAGTGGCTTCTCTTCGATCTCCAATGCTAGTGGATGGCCATGGTTTGCATTCATTGGACCATAGTAGGCCGGTTGCCCATGGTTTGCAAGGTAGGCCCATGCTTCAGCTTCTATATTGTATTTTTTGTGCAAATTACCAGGGTAGCGATTGACTTGAGCATAGCAATCTTCCCAGGTTCGATAAATCCCAGGCATGTGACCAACATGCACTACATACCATGCCATGGTTGCCTATACATTTAAGTAAATTAGGCATGTGGTAAGTGGTATTGGTAACTCACTGAAAAAAGTTATTATTCAAGTTATATGGCCAAACTAAATCTATTTAATGTTCTTTATCCTTGACATAATAAAAAAAATAACCTCAATAATTGGACTATTTATTATTCGGAGATCAATGTGGTTTAGTAATCATACTTGCTGCTGCTACCGAGCCAATTTTAAAAGTTATTTTAACTTTTTTTTCTAGAACAAACATCTATAGATGTCTTTTTTAAGCATGCTATACATTCCATCAAAATCAATTGACACTCTACCCTATAGCGATTATATCTGTACACATTTGACAAGAATCATAACATTAATGTGTACATTTGACTGCTAGTTTCCATTTCTTGCAATAATTACAAAGTACAGAGATATCATAACATTATGCAACTACTATTCGAGACAAATATGCTCATATCATTGTCACATATTCAATCTAACTTTGTCAAGAGGTGTTGATGATCAATGTTTAAATACTTAGACTACACACAGCGCAAAATGTCACTTAGCTGTGACTCGAGGGAATAACTTGTTGCGACAACATGCAAATAACACCAATGGTTCTTAAACAGTTTAGGGCCATGATTACTAGGTCCTCAACAAATAAGTAGGTAGCATAATCTCTTCAGGGAAAAACTAACTGTTTTATGTAACAGCATGCACATATAAGGATAGCTAAACCAAGAAGTAACAACGTGTAACTCAATCGAATAGAAATCAGCTGCTATTGGGAAGACAACAACAGTGGGGCATTTCATCTAATACTTAGCGGGCAGTGAGCCACGCACTCACGGTGGGGGTAGGAAAGCAGCTGTCTGCGCATGCTCCTGAAGGCCTCAGTGGTGCTCCGTCATCAGGTGATGGACGGCGTGGGGAGTGCTCCGGCGTGGGGCGGTGCACAGGCATCGACGTCGAAGAAGAGGAGTGTGGGGCTGGGAACGGCGGCATGGGGGGGTGGACGGTTGCTCCGGCGTGGGGTAGTGCACGGGCCTTGGCGTTGAAGAAGAGGAGCGCGGGGCTAGGAACGGCGACGCGGGGGGCGGTGGACAAATGCTCCGGCGTGGGGCGGTGCACAGGCGTCGGCGTCGAAGAAGAGGAGCACGAGGAATAGTTGGCGCGGGGTTGAAATTTGGAAAATTTCAACCCGTGGCGGCCTTTTATACCAGACCTCATCATTGTCGGTTCTAATTAGAAACCGACAGTGATGGGGGTACATCACTGCCAGTTGTAAATAGGAACCGACAGTGATGGGGGTACATCATTGCCGGGCAATTCTTTAAACCGGCAGTGATTTCCGTGTAGCGGTTGTAGCATAAGTAACTTATCTTTTCCACTTCTTTTGAATACCTCCTACTGGATCAACGGTTAAGACCCCGCAACTTAGCCCCCGATACCCATGTTTGAATCCCGGGTGGCCCAATTTTTTTGGTTTAATTTTATAATTTATTAAGCGGTCTAAAGGTCAAAAAGATAAAATAAATAAACCTTGGCACACATCCTATACTGGCGCAATGGTTAAGTGTCTAAACTCTGTAGCCCGAGACCCGAGCTCAAACCCGAGGGCTGGCATAATTTTTTTAATTTTTTATATATCACTGTCGGTTTTCAAAATAAACCGACAGTGATAACAAGCATCACAGTCGGTTTCTTCTCATCACTGTCGGTTTTTTGAAACCAACAGTGATGTTTATATATATTAAAAAATTTCTTTTATATACTAAATAAATAGAAGCATATGTATTCCTATGTCAAAATGGCTTGAAATTTTTTTAGCAAGCTTGTACACCCAAATTAAGATCCTAGGATCTTAGGTTTTTCTAATCATTTTTTATTAATTATATTTTTTTGTGTGCTGAATGAGACAAAAGAGGGTGAATTTCATCTTGGACCCAAAAGATTTTTCATCCACCTCCACAAAATTCTTATCCCCAGGGCACATTAGAGCCTGTGTAAAAGTTTGGCACCATTCTGGATCTTTTTGTGGGTAGACTCAGTTCAACCTATAATTAAACGGTCTCGTCGCGCGGAAATTCAATTAAACCTCAGAAAGTAGCAAACCATCTCCAGAAAATCCAAAATTTGGTGTTTCCTTCACACGTGGCACGTGCAAGCCTAAGAAAAAGTTTGAGACCAATACAATACCGGAATGCATATGAACCACAGAAACCTTGATAACCTATGTGTATAGTCATAGTTCGACGAAAGGGCACATGTACCTCTGTGAAGCATGTATAATCTACCTATGTCGAAATGGCTTGAAATTTTTTTGGCAAGCTTGTACACCCAAATTAAGACCGCACATAGGATCTTAGGTTTTTCTGAGCAGTTTTTTTATTTATTATATTTTTCTCTGTGTTGAATGAGACAAAAGGGTGAATTTCATCTTGGACCCAATAGATTTTGTCATCCACCTCTACAAAATTCTTATCCCTAGGGCACATTAGAGCCTGTGTAAAAGTTTGGCACCATTCTGGATCTTTTCGTAGGTAGACTCAGTTCAACCTATAATTAAATGGTCTCGCCACACGGAAATTCAATTAAACCTCAGAAAGAAGCAAACCATCTCCGGAAAATCCCAAACTTAGTGTTTTGTTCACACATGGCACATGCAAGCCTAAGAAAAAGTTTGAGACCAATACGACACCAGAATGCCTACGAACCATAGAAACCTTGATAACCTATGTGTATAGTCATTGTTCGATGAAAAGGCACATGTACCTCTGTGAAGCATGTATACTCCGCCTATGTCAAAATGGCTTGAAATTTTTTTGGCAAGCATGTACACCCAAATTAAGACCCCACACAGGATCTTAGGTTTTTTCTGATCATTTTTTATTTATTATATTTTTCTCTATGCCAAATGAAACAAAAGAGGGTGAATTTCATCTTGGACCGAATAGATTTTTTCATCCACCTCCACAAAATTCTAATCCCTAGGGCACATTAGAGCCTGTATAAAAGTTTGGCACCATTCCGGATCTTTTCATGGGTAGACTCAGTTCAACCTATAATTAAACGGTCTCGTCGCGCTGAAATTCAATTAAACCTCAGAAAGTAGCAAACCATCTCTGGAAAATCAAAAACTTGGTGTTTCCTTCATAAAAGCCTGAGAATAATTGTGAGACCAATACGACACCGGAATGTATATTTCTAATTGCCTAACAAATGTTACACGAATTATATGCATGAAAATAATTAAACACACAAAGCTGTACATATTAAAATTAGAACCCAATTAAACTATGATCTTGAAAACCTAGGTAAATAAACATTAATTACTATCAGAATCACTGCCGGGATCGATCGGGCCATGCACACTAACATGCCTCTGTAGCCATATATGATAATTGATGTCATGGATTATGTATCCGCTTGTATCGATAAAGTCCAATGCCCGTATGAGTGCACTCTCTCGTGCCTCACAATACTGAAAGAATGGTTGACCATAGATGTAACCTACTGAATGACCACTGCCTCTGTTAGTAATCCTTATACAGTACTGGTGTCCTTCTATAGTGAGCTGGCTAAGGTTTCCATTGCAGAAGTCCCAATCGTACCCGAGTTGCTCCATAGCTTGGTCTAGAACGGCCCACAAGCCACATGTGGCATAGGTAAGGTCGTATAGCGCAATCTGCATGTGGAGAAAAAGAAAAAAATAGAGAATGTTATTACAATAATAAACAACAAATAATCATGACTTAGGTATAAGTGACCATTTTACCACATCCACATGGTTGTAGCTTGCAAACCATTCGCTTGCTTGCGGGCGGGGATATCACCAGCATTCAAAGCAAGTGCCTTGAAGTCGAGAAATCAGGCATATCATAGCAAATACGTCGAAGTGCCTCTAAACAGATGCGCACGACACTTAATTGGGCGCTTATCACGTCTGGGCTCTGTATTCCCGTCCCGTAGATATGGTTCTGATGATTTGAACCCCTCACAGGGATGAAAAAACTAAGTTCACACATCCATAGCCGACCACTTGCATTAGATGTCGTGTTACTCGACAATGTCCAAGATAAAGAACCAGCTAAGTGTTGTTCACAGCCAATCTATTGGGGATATAGTCTATGACATATATGCATGCAACAATGATATTAAACTAATTACACTTATTTGTTAGCATAAAAAATAAAAGATGTTGGAAAATATTTCATACAATAGCTGGAACAGGGAACCGTGGAATGGCCATATTAGGAGCGAATGGCTGATCGCTAGGGTAGAAACCTAGTTCTTGTGGTGGTGGAGGTCTGTTGTTCGTACCACCTGATCGATAAAATGCAAAAAAAAATATGAACATAAAATATATGCATAAAAAAATTCTTCCAAGTAAAATGTGGCAACATAATTAAATATAGATCGAATGTAAGGAATAAGAATATATATAAATGTAGAATGCAAAGAAACATGAATATAAATATAGATCAAATGAATATAGATAGAATATTGGAGAAGATAACATATCAATACCATTGAAAAATGCAGGAGCCATGACCAAATCATGTAGAGAGAGTGGATGTCTTGAGAAGTGAGAGTGAAACATAAGAAATGAGACTGAGAGAGTTCGTGGGTGGGTGGGATCGAAGTATGTGGCCGGCAGTTTGTTTTATAAAGGGGGGCATGGACATTACTGCCGGTTTTTAAATAGAACCGACAGTGAAGGTGGCTATCACTGCCGGTTTCTAAATAGAACCGATAGTGAAGGTGCATATATGTAAAGGATATATTTCTTTAGATACTACAGTGGGAAAGTTTTGACAAGAACGATATATTTTTTAGATTGTAATGAAATACATCAAAAAATTACAAAAAATTAGAAATAAGTTACATATACGATAACAAAGACCTTACATGTGTGCACCATTTTTGTGGACTACGATGAATAACGATATCTATGGTTTGTTGTGAGAGGAAAACATTGTATCATGGCTGATAAGGCCTGGCTGAAACCAACATGCATGGAGAGGCTAGCTCCTGGTTAAGGGCCATTTTATAGGGGCTAGCAGTCGTGGTACATTTTTATTTCTAAACTAAAGTTGTCGGGGTAGGTGGGAGCAGTATTCTAACTGTTGTGGTCATGGGAGTACTGTTGGCATGTGAGGAGCATCTACACATCACTGTTGGTTTTAGTTTAAAAACCGACAGTGATAGAAGATATCACTGCCGGTTTTAAAACCGACTGTGATAGAAGCTATCACTACCGGTTTTAAAACTAAAACCGGCAGTGAAGGGCCCTGCCGCCATCTTTTAGTAAAAAATATAAAAAAATACTATCGGTTTGGAGCCTGCCATCGAGCGTGGGTCATGGGTCGAGTGTGCGCGGCCTTACTCGCAGAGTTAGGATAGGGAGTTCAGTTAGAATGGTTTTATTTTTTGCTTTTATCCCATCGTAATACACTACTAAATAATAAATGCAAAATTAAAAAAATTTGGCCCGCCTGGGATTCGAGCGTGGGTCTCAGAGTACAGAGTGCGCGGCCTTAATCGCTGAGCTAGGATAGGGAGTTTGGTTAGTTTGCTTTTCTTTATTTATTTATTAATAGAAATAATGCAGTTAGTTTATATTCTAAAATAACACAAAAATTTGTGTCTTGATTATTTAATTCTATGATAATTAATTAATGGTCTATAATTATCAAATAATAGTGTTTGTGAACATCATCTTAATATTTGATTACATAGTCAATAATTAAATTGTAGAGATACGCACAAAATATAAATTAAATATTCAGTGCGAATTACTAATACAACGTCTGCATAATAATTACATAGTTAACAATAATCTAACTATCTTTAGGTGCATCAACAATGAGGGCCTCATTGTGATTAATTCGTATGTAAGCAGGTTCATCACCATTTTGAAGGATAGGTAGGGGTACGTTCGCCCCGAATGGATGCATTTCCTGATAGCCCCTGTAGTCTTCTTCGTCCGTCACTCCATCGACACCGATAATCTTCCTTTTCCCTTCTATGACTACTTTTAGCTTTCCTTTTGTCTTGTTGTCCCTTGCATAGAAGACTTGCATAACATCTCTTGCAAGGATGAAGGGGTCATCTCTGTATGCGGTCTTAGTGAGATCAACGGTAGTGAACCCTTGGCTCTCAGTGTTGATTTCCTCAAGCTAGACCCACTAGCAGTGAAAAAGAGCTGCCTTCAATGAACCGTAGGCTAGCTCCCATATCTCCTCTATGAAACCATACTATGTCGCCTGCACGTTGCCGTTCTCGTCGTGAGCATCAAAACGAACACCACAATTTTGGTATGTGCTCTTTCCATCTTGCTTTTTTGTATAAAATGTGAATCCATTGATTTCTACCCTTGGTACTTAAGATATGTACTCGAAGGCCCCTTGGCTAAGACATCTAATTGATAACCTAACTTTATTACAAGCAAGCGACGTCGCAACCAGCTGGCAAATTCCTCCTTATGTTTTTTATCCAGCCAAGCCTATGACTTGCTCGGATACAGAGTTTGCAGCGATTGCCTGTGCTCGTCAATGTATGGCATCACACCCTCAGCTTGCTGGAGAACAGCGAACTATGCCTATCTAAAAGAAATAGGGTCATCTACTGTAACAGATTTCTCCCCGATCGTTCCTTTGCCACGTAGTCTTCCCTCATGATGAGATTTTAGAACTCCGACCCTTTTGATGTCCAGATAATATGTGCAGAACTCAATGGCCTTCTCCATTGACCATCCTTCAACCATGCCCCCTTCTGGCCTGAATCTGTTCCTAACATTGGGCAGGAAACATCTGATGCAGGTACATTGGGCCAAGTGCTCTAATTTGGTCAACAAGATGATTGAGCAGATGCAATGAGATATCAAAGTAAGTCGGCGGGAAATGCATCTCAAGCCTAACGAGAGTTTTGGCTATGTCCCGCTACAGCTGCTCTAGTGTGGACACATCAATGACCTTTTTTGAGATCATGTTGAAGAACGAGCAAAGCTTTATGATTGGAGCGCGGACCTTTGGGGGGAGGATACCACACAGTGCAACAAGGAACAGCTGAGTCATAATGACATGACAGTCATGGGCCATCATAGGGCCATAGTGGAACTTGAGTTCTCTCATGTTCACTAGCCTCTTCGAGTTCGCACAGTAGCCCGCTGGGACTTTGAGTTCATTGAAGAAAGAAATAAGCGCACGCTTTTCTTCCTTCTTCAATGTCCATGACACAACTGGAAGTTCGAACTGGCCATTCTCTAGCTCCATGGGATGCAGCTCTTTCCTGATTCCCAAGTGTTGCATGTCCAGGAGTGTGGCTAGTGAATCCTTCGATGTCCCCCCGGTGTCCATCAAGGTGTTAAGAGTGTTAGCGCACACGTTTTTAGTGATGTGCATGGGATCAAGACTGTGGCGTACACTCAGAAATGGCCAGTAAGGTAGTTTCCAGAAAACCGATTTTTTCTTCCAAACGCTCCCATCAGGCGCTGCTACTGCATTGTCCCCCTTCCCAAGGACAACCTCTAGTTTGTTGAGTTCTCGAAGTATCACAGGCCCATCTCGATATTTTGGAGCTAAGCGTTTCTCAATAGCACCGTTGAAATCTTTTTTGTTCCTGCGGTAAGGGTGATCCTTAGGTAGAAACCTACGGTGTCTCATATAAACTATCTTTGAGTTATTTGGCAGATTTACTGCAACGATGTCGTCCAAGCACTCGACACATCTAGTATAGCCTTTTCTCTTCTCTCCGGACAACGAACCTCAACCTAGCAGGTCGGTGATTATAGCGATAAGTACTCCCTTGATCGTGACATGTTCCTTTTTGTACTTGTCCCAAACATCCGGCACACCCTTTTCAAACACCTCCACTAGTTCATCGATCACTGGTTCTAGAAACACATCGATGTCATTCCCAGGCTGTCTTAGCCCTTGGATAAGTAGTGGCATCTGGATGTACGTCCGCTTCATACAGACCCAAGGTGGAAGGTTGTATATATAGAGCGTCACTGGCCAGGTGCTATGATTGCTTCTAACCTGGTCAAAAGGATTCATCCCATCTGTGCTCAAAGCAAACCAAAGGTGCCTTACCTCTCCACCGATGTCCTTATAGAACATAGTATTGACAGTCCTCCAGTCATGCCCATCGGTGGGGTGCCTCATCATTGTATCTTTCTTACGCTCTTTGCCATGCCAGCGCAACAGCTTGGATGACTTTGCACATGCAAATAGCCTATGCACCCGGGGAGCTATAGGGAAATACCAAACGACCTTTACGGGGCCTCCTCTGGTCTTGGTACCCTCATCTGACGGCCCTTCCTTGTACCGTGGAGCTTCACACTTGGGGCACTTGTCCAAGTCTTTGTATTTTTCTCCACGGTACAATATGCAATCATTGGAACATGCGTTGATTATTTCAACCTCGAGGCTGGTGGGGCAGATCATTTGCTTGGCTAAGTATGTCTTTTCTGGCAATTCGTTTTTTTCTGGGAGCATTTTCCTTATTATACCTAACAACTGATCAAAGCCTTTATCGCTCAATTCGTTTGTCGATTTGAACTCTAACAGCATGATGTCGGCTTCTAGTTTGCTCATTGGATAATTCCTATACAATGGTGTTTTGCCATCTTGTCTCATTTTTTCTAGCTTTCTCAGCTGTCTTTCACTAAAACATCCGGTCTCTACATTACGTAGCAGCTGAGAAATGCCATCGTTATCCTCGGTGTCGTCAGCTAGCGTGTTCCTAAACATATTATTAACTGTGGCCATAGGTTCTATGTTGACACCGGGTTCCTCGTCAGCATCGTGGATGGCTACGTTAGGTATGTCCACATCATCATCGTTTTCTTGCAGAACATTCACACCAACCTCGCCATGCATAGTCCATATCGTATAGTTTGGCATGAACCCCCTGATAATCAAGTGCGATCGTATAGACTCAATTTGACGAAAGTTCCTATGATTCTTGCAATCTTTGCATGGGCAAAAGACAGGGTTCCCATTCCCAGCATGGGCTTTGGCATCGGTGATAAACTGGCTAACGCCATGCATGTACCGCTTATCTATTCGGGACAGATGCATCCACTCTCGATCCATCACTACACGAAAAAATACTGAGACAGTAATTACAAAGAATTGATAAGAAATCAAGCTTCATGAACAACAATTGTAGCTCCAAAGTACCATTTTTGGAAAACATTATTGTACACTAATTATTGAAAAATTGAAATTGGTAGCCACGACCCTGTAAATTGAAAATCGTAGTAAAAAACAATTATTGCACAATATTGAAGAACAATTATTCTACTCTACTTCTAAGAACTAATTATAGCATCACATACTAACAATGATGATCTTGACCACCATGGAATAATTAGCTAGGAATTTAAATGTGTTCATAGACACCAACCTTTTGGATGATGGATTCACCACAATTTGAGCCTTGTACAAATGTTCAATTGGAAAAGTGCTCTCTAGAATGGAGAAAGAACTAGAATGAGAATCAAGCAATGTAGCCATCAAAACGAAGCCAATTAAGCAACAAAATCAAAGGAGTGGATGTTTGTTACTAACCTCAAAGCAAAAAGATCAAGCCATTCTTCAAAATCCAAGCACTAGCTTCATGGTGAAGAGCAGCTGCAGCAATGGAGGGAAGGGTCCAAACGCGTGCCTCTGTTCTCGGGATAGAAGATAGGAGGAAGGAGAGGACGGCTGCAGCCTTTTTGTGTTGTAGGCTTATCACCCTAGGTTCTTGGTTAGAACCGACAGTGATAAAGCACAATCAATGTCGGCTCTTGGCTTAAACCGGTAGTGATGTGTGCCCGCCAAAACACTGCCGGTTCAAGCCACAAACCGGCAGTGATGTGGTGCTTCACTGCCGATTTTAGCCCAGCCCCAATCATTTTCTCATTTTCAAGCTCATAACCGACAGTGAATGTACATCACTGCCGGTTCTCACAAATCCGGCAGTGATGATGCCGGCAGTGATGTGTAAATCTGGCGTAGTGAGGAACAAGTACTTTAGGCGAAAGCCATAAATTCCATGGTCCGACAATGGTCATGGGGATCACAAATATATACAAATAGAAAACATCAGCATGTTGTTGTGATCGGAGATGATAGGGATGTTAAGAGGAAATCCTCACCAGACTAGCAGCTACAAGACCGGTGAACGGCAACTCGATGGGACACGAATGAACGGCAGCGACGTCGGCACTGGAACTCAGAGAATGACGATGCACTTGCCAAAGAATAGAAGCTGCGTGGGAGGCGCTCTGGAGCAGCAGCGCGTGTGAGATGGGGACGCACGGGGAACCTTTATAGGTGCGGCAGGCAGCAGAGAGGTCCATCAGGCGGTGCATTAGGAGGCCATCGCTAGTGTAGCTTCAGAGTTATGACCACTGAAGAAATAACGTTTGAGTTACTGATGATGGGAATTGAAAGAGGGGAGAAAGTGGACAATCATGTTTGTTCTTCTGGTGGAAGTCGGTGCTTCTTGCATGCTTGGAGATATCACGTGCAAGGAATAAGGCCAAAAGCTAAGGAAGAAAGGAAATTGTGTTGGAATTATTAATGGCAAGATAAGACCAAAGGGCCAACGTGATGAGATGGATAAAGATTAGAATAAGGATATATTTGACTTGAGATATAAAAAATATTGGCTAGAAAAAAGGTTTAAGGATTTGACTGAGATTAAAAAAAATAATTTTTTATTTAAACAAAACTTATATTTTATTTTGGAAATAGAATAAAACCTTTTCTAGCTTAACCGGGATTTTAAATAAATCAATTTTCACACAATAAAAATTAATGCACGTCAACATGAATGCAAAAAAAAAATTATAACCTATGTCAATATTAAGTTTAGTTTATAAAATATTATTTTTCCTCCACTACAAATTTGGTCTTAACTTTAGATTAACTCTAGCAAATTTTAGAGAATTTTGAAAATTCAAAATTAGGGTGTTACAATAGTAAAATGTGGCATACTAGAAGAGCACCTACAACTGTGACATCCATTCTGGCAGATGATCTTCATGCAAGAATCTGTGATGTTGTCTAGTGTCCGTACTAGAAGAACCACCTTCTTCATGCAAGAGTGTCTGATGTTGACTGGTGTCCATACTAGAAGAACCAGGTAGCACAAATTATGAAATTAGCGCTTTCGGACATAGCTAGGGGCAGAGAGAAGGGAGGGAGGGCGGGGCCTATCCCCCCTAATGTTGCGTAAAATATACTAGTACTCTTTATTAGTTCTACTAATCTTTAAGATTATAGGTAAAAAAGCCTCCTCAATTAAGTAACAAATGTCTAACGAGAAATAAAATACATCTCTCTATTGTGTTTTTCTCAAGTTATATCTCCTGAGCGTGTAGTTCTATGTAGCTAGATAAAATAAATATGATGTAGATCGTTGGTTTTATAAGCAATGTCTCTTTTTATCTTCGATTTAGAAAATTAGTACTTGTTCGAGATAAAGAAAAAATAGATTAAAGATGATTTATAGTTCTTTAAGCCAACATCAAAATCAATAAATTCTTTTAAACTGATATCAATATCTGGCACTGATATCCTAAAAAAATTTGTATGACACTTGACGAACTGGCCCCTTCTATATCTAATTGCTGGTATATAGCAACCCAAATTATAAAACTACATGTAAAAGCAAAATAAGGGCTTGTTTGGATACAAGGGATAATCACTAGCTAGTTAAAATTTAGTCCAAATTAGTTCTAGTGCATCCAAACAGAAGGGCTAATAGGTGAGCTAATTTTTTAGACAAGTCTTCAACTAGTTGTTAGCCAACTAGCTAGCCAACCTTAACTAATTTGAGCTAATTTTTAGTCCAACTAGTATAGCTCATCTAAACAAGCCCTAAGTAGGGAACTGACAGCATGATAGCATTTATCAAGCAACGAGAGAATAATTGTGTCGGTGTTTCGAACAAATACCGGCTAGTAAATTTATAACTGTTGCGCTTTAGGCCCGGATGGTGCACTAAAGGACACAAGATTTATACTGGTTCGGGCTGAATGTCCCTACGTCCAGTCTGCTGCTGCTCGTGTTATCAGTACCGAAAAAGGTTCGTAGTAGGGGGTACAAACGGTCGAGAGAGTGAAAGGCCCTAAGTCTCTGATGGAATGTCGAAAGGACGCCAAGAGCTTGGTGGCTGCTTGGCTATATGCGTGATGTGTTGTGTGTGTGTCGAACTGATCTGTCAAAAGTCGGTCCCCTTAGTGGGGTGCCCTGGCCTCCCTTTTATAGACCAAGGGGGAGCTGGGGTTACAGATGGGAGAAAGAGGAAAAAACTAAAGGTAGAGAAGGTCCTTCGGGGGAGCTGGGTCTTCCTTTTCCCGTGTGCCTGCCCTGCTAACATGGCAGACCGTGTCAGGGATGGCATGTTCACTGATCCTTGTAGGGCCGTGCCCTAGCTTCTGTCAGCAAGTGGGTGCGTCCCATCCTATGCCGGCGGGTAGTGCGGCGTGTCAGAGGGCCAAGCTGTGACCCTTCGGGGAGTAGACGGGGAAGCGACCCTACGTCCGTCACTGTAGGTGATGTGAATTTTGTCTTAGATCATAGTGGTTGTCGCATGCTTGTGTTAGTATCTGCGTCCGATGGCTGATGGCGGCTCCTACAACACTGTGGGACAAAAGTCGGCCCCTACAACACTGTTCGGGCACTATTAGGTCGGAAAGGGCTTAAAGCGCCCGTCCCATCGTATCCTGGCGGTGCCTTCCTACAGGCGTATAGGGCATGGCCCTCGATACTGTGGTTGACTCGAATGTCCTATCGTACCCTGTGCTCATCTTTATGAAGGATTAGGGTGCAGTCGTCGGGCGAGGCAGAGCCCGCCCTCACCCGTCGGGCGAGGCGGAGTCTAGCCCTCGGGCGTCGGGCAAGACGGAGCCTGCCCTTAGCCATCGAGCGAGGCAGAGCCTAGCCCTTGGGGGTCAGGTGAGGCGGAGCCTGCCCTCGGACGTCGGGTGAGGTAGAGCCTAGCCCTCGGGGGTCGGGCGAGGCGGAGCCAGCCCTTAGCCATCGGGGGTCGGGCGAGGCGGAGCCAGCCCTTAGCCATCGAGCGAGGCGGAGTCTAGTCCTTGGTGGCCGGGCGAGGCAGAACTAATCTTTTGTCGTTTGGGCAAGAAGCGTAGTAGCGTTCTCGTCTGACCGGAAGTGTCAACATTCGATGGTTACCTCATCGGGTACCCCAGTATTAGGTCCCCGACAGTAGCACCCGAGCCCCCAGGTGATTCAGGCAGAATCACCCGGGGGTTGTTTTGACTTGCCAGAGGGTGCGCGCGAGCGCAACCAATGGGTGTAGCCCCCGAGCCTCTGGATGATTTGGGCAGAATCGCCCCGGGGGTATTTTGATTCGCCAGAGGGTGCGCGCGAGCGCACCCGTCGGGTGTAGCCCCCGAGCCCCTGGGTGATTCGGGTAGAATCGCCCGGGGGGTAATTTCGGACCCTTCGCGGGTAGGGCTGTGAGATTCGGTTTTTGTCAACTGGATAGTTTTAAGGGAACCCTGGTATCCCGTTAGCGGGGATTTCGTCCAGGGTCAGCCTAGCTGGGGCTCGACTGCGGATCGAGGCCCCACTGATGCTCGTGTACCTAAGTCCTAGTCACTCATGGGCCCATCTCTCATTGGGATGGTCGTCGAGACTGTTGGGTTGACCCTTGGACTCCTGGGCCCAGGCGGGCCGGAGAAGAAGCTTTTTGACCCATATCCCCTCTGTGGGAAATGAGTCCGGTCCGCTTGGGAAGGCGAACCATCTGACACAATTTTGGTGGGAAAGGATAGGGATCGCGGGAGTGTATCCCGCGACGTGACGCGGCGGTGTGTTGTGGCAAGCTCGGAGATCGAGGTGCATGGTTGCCCTTCTTGCATCCACCGCCCCTATAAAACCGTAGGGTTCGTCCCTAGGGTTCCGTACTTTGCCTCATTGCCTTCGCATCTATAGCCTCCGCCGCCAATCGCCTGAGCCTCTTGCGCCCGTATTACTGCCGCCGTCCGGCTCGCATCCGCATCGCAGCTGCTGTCGAACTCGCATCTACCCCTTTCTCATTGTTTCAATGGAGCCGTGGTGTAGATCCTACATTACCCCTCAGCGCCTGGAGGGCCTCGTCCGCCGGGGCCTCCTTCGCCCATTGTCTGCCATCGAGGAGTGGCGGATGCCTGGTGATGAGGACAAGCCATCGCTTCCCAAAGGTATGTCATGTCCTTTGCTCTCTTCCATGAGTGGCGATTCGCTGTACCTGCTCATAAGTTCCTTCAGGGGCTATTGGTGTAATACCAGGTGGAGTTGTAGCATCTTAATCCCAATGGGGTCTAGCATATTGTGATGTTTGTCGCCCTGTGTGAGGGGTTCCTAGGGATTAGTCCCAGCTTCGATCTATGGCAGCATTTCTTTGCCGTCAACCTGTCGAAGAAGCAGGTTGGGAAGCAGGAGCTGAGCATGCCGATGGGATGTGCCAGCATTCATCTGCACAACAACCGGGTGAACAGCTACCCGTTGATGGGTCTGTCGACCTCCAACAAGGGGTGGCATTTGTAGTGGTTTTACGTCAAGGACAATGTGGCCGCCCCCTTGCCGATGTACTCTAGGCGCCTCATCGAATAGGTCCCAGGGTCGTGGAAGTGGGGTGTCCTGGACAAAGATAAGAAGAGGATCAAGGACCATCTCGCCACCCTCCAAATTTTGGAGGAGAGGGGTGTGAAGGGATTGGGGATCATTGGCGCTTACCACACATGGAGGGTGGTGCCGCTGATGAGCCGTGCGCTCCCCCTATACCTGATGGCGCTCGGGGCATCGTCTGAAGGGACGGCGCTCACCGACAATGCACTTCTCCCCACCGAAGTGGCGCAGCGGATCAAGGAGGTGATGGAGCCTTTGAAGGACATCGCCAGTGTTGTCCTTGACTTCATATATCTATTGCTAGGACATCCTCCAATGCGGCCAGAACCGGGGTTCATTGATTTCGTAAGTTCCCATTTCCCATGCCTTTTCTTTACTTGAATTTCTGACCCCTTGATGCTGACCTTAGGATAGCGGGACCGGCCGAAGAGACTTGTCCTCGGGGATAGCCCAGCTCTACTGCCAAAGGATCGGATCCTGGCAGCAGCGAATCGCACCGTGGCCGAGTGGGATAAGATGACGAGGGAGCTCAAGAAGAAGGAGATGCTACGGAAGCAGCAAGCACGGGATCGAGGAGAGGAGAAAGGCAGTGACGACGACGACAATGATGATGAGCTTGACGAGGTAGTTACCGACGTGGATTGGGATGTCCTAGAGGGCGAGGATTAGCTGACAGGCACCCAATTATCCACGTAGGGACCCTTCCCATTCCACGTGGGGGGAAGTGAGTTCGTGAGGCCGGCGGAGGCGTGCCAAACCATCGGCCCGTCCTTGAGGCCGGTGGGAGCCGATGGATCCGCCGCTACACCTGGGGTGCCGACGGAGGATCGGTTGATGGGGGAGGCAGATCTGCCACCCCCCCTGAGGTGCTGATGGAGGGGGCGGCTCTACTACCATGCCCCACGAGCTGATGGGGCCAAGTGGATCTACCGCGATGCCCGAGGTATCGACAGAGAGGGACGGCTCCATCGCCATGCCCTCGGTGATAAGGGAAATGATCCCCCCTGCCCGGGAGCAAGGGGCAGGCTCGAAACGGTCCCACCTAGATGAGTTGGAGCAGGGATATGGGGGTTCATCCCCAAAACGTTCCTGCCGCCCAAAAGCACCAGAGTAGGTCACCGATTCCCCTATTTTTCCTCCTTTTTTTGTTTTTCTGTTTTGACCTTATGCCTTTTACCTCTTGCAGATTCTTGCGACGGGGCCATTCTTTGGCGCTGGCACCCAAGAAGTGCATTGCTCTTCAGGCAGGAGGGACGCCGTCGCCCGATGTTGCCCCTATTTCGGGCAGGAGCGGAATCAACATTGTGGCCTCGTTGGCCGGTCAGGTGCCATCTGTGGTGGCGCCCGCGCCCTCAGCGGGTCACATAGGCACCGAGGCTAGAGAAGTGCCCTCGAGTGTTGTTGAGCAGATGACGATGGAGGTGACCCCGCTGCCTACATTGGAGCAGATGGGGCTACTGCCCGTGCTTGTGGCGCCCTCTGCGGTGGGCGCGGTGCTACAAGCCGAGGCCCCAGTGTCACAAATGGAGGTGGCCACGACTGCACCAAGTCAGGAGCAGCCGAACGCAACCATGGTGGTCCGTGCCTCTGGTGGCCTAGGCGACGGAGCCCGAGGCGGGTCGCACAGAGGGGCACACGGCCAGAGGGTCCTCGGGCGCCGTGGCTGCAGTGGAGAGGACCAGTGGGGGGTCGCCCTTGGCCCTGATGTTAGGGGCAGCCACTCGCCCACGCGGGGTGAGCCGCCATTCCAGTGGATGGCTCCTCAAGACCCAATGACAACTCTCTTCTCGCTCGATGATGCTGCCGAGAGTGTGGAGCGGGAGAGTCTCAACATTAGGTTCTCGGCTAAGATGGATGCCTTGCGCTAGGCTAGGGGCATCCTGCATGACATAATCATTCCCAATGGCTAGGTATTCGCTTGATCTTCTCCCTCGCTTTCTTCTTTCTCCACATATTTTTGTATTTTCGTATTTTTGTATTTTTAATGCCGGTCTTTGTTTTAGTCCTTCATTGCTCATAGCCAGGACAAATCTTGGTTCCTACGTAAGCAAAAGGTGGAAGGGGACTGCCTCACCAAGGAGGCCCAGCTGCAAGGAGACATGGGCACGCAGCTTGCTGCCGCCCAGTAGCAGGAAGCCGAGGCGCATCGGGACGTGGAGGAGATCTATGTGATGTTCGAGGACCTGTCGGCGAGGGTGAAGTGGGATGAGGAGGCGGCCGCCAGGGTCTAAAAGGAGTGGGATGAGCTACTCTAGAAGGACACCGAGGCCAGCAAGTGGGCCATCGAGCTCCTGGTGGAGCTGGAGATGGAGCGGGATCTCAAGCTGAAAGCTGAGGATAGGTCTGCGACGCTGCAGCGGAGGGAGGATTAGGATGCCGAGGTGATTGCCTGGCTGTGCATGGAGCAAGACGAGCTGCTCCATACTACAAAAAGGCTCTGCTCAGAGCGCGGCGAGGCATATCAGGTGGTCAACTCCCTCCGAGCAGATCTTGGAGTTGCGGTGACCCAAAGGTTGGAAGTCGAGAGCATCTCTGCTGGGCTAGGCAAGGAGCTCACCGAAGTGCGGGGGATTCTTCAGGCCGAGAGTGATGAACATGATCTTCTACATGCTGCCATCGGGGTGGTCTTCGATGACCTAGGGGTGGCGCAGCCAGAGGGAACCAGCTCACTTGCAGCTCGTGCCGTGGGTATCACGGCGCGAGTGGGCCAGCTTGAGGAGGACGCCTTTCATGCTAGGATCACCTAAGCCTCCACTGTTGCCCGCTCTCATTACGATTGGGAGATCAACTTGGAGGTAATGAGCCTCGGCTTCGTGCCTGGCTATGAAGACTCTGAGCTGGATGAGATTGAGAAGGCGGTGACTCCCATTGCGCCGAACCAGGTGAACAGGCTGAAAGACATGGTTCTCCCTTCGAGGAAGTAGTTAGTTGAACAAGTTTGATAAACATTTATCTATAATAAGTGGACAAGAGTCGGTACTTTCGTGTCCGAAAACAGATTCGTGGTTTTGTTTTGCAATTTTGTTTCATTCATTTGAGCTTACTTTTTTCCCTTTTGCATTCGAAAAAAGGTTTTTGTGATCTAATCTTTTCATTCGTTAAGACTATAGGGCCCGAGGTGTTTTTAGGGGGAAATTTTGATTGTGTTGGTGAGCAAAATTACCATAGCCGTCTGGGCGTGGGCTTTTTGCAGTCTTACCTATCTATTTCGCCGAACCTTGCTGCCAGTCTTGACGCGAGGAAAAAGGTCTGATGTAATGATTGTTTTGAAAAAAGAAAGGAGGTATTCATACCTTTATTAGCCCCCAAGTGAGATCCGACCCCTTGTGGTTGCTGGGGCCGGATGTTACTGGAGATCGGAGCGAGGGTAGCGAACTTACTCTTGCATTCATACGCACCCCTTACTTAGGATTTTGGTGATCGCTGCATGACCGTGTGTTTTGTCTTGGCCTGACCTTCCTTGAGCCCCCGCACGTTGCGGGGGTTCGGTCAAGGGTCAGCTTGTTGCGTGATTGTCACCCTGTCTATGGTTTCCACAACTAGAGGGGTTAAGGTGGCATCACTTGCCTCGATGGCTTGAGTGACATGCTTTATGAGCTCGCTAAATGGACATTTGGCTAGAATTTGATCCCGTTGCTTTGCGATAGGGTCGGCAAAGCCCCTGGGTGGCGTTCTGTTACTCCTTGACCTGCCTTCCAACAGATTCCCCCTCAATGGGGATTTTATGGGCTCGGCTCGAGGCTGGATTGAACTAGAAGGTTGAGATGACCCTATCCACCTCAATGCGGGTTGGGCAAAGGCCACTGAGGCTCATCTACGTTGTCTCCCCTGGCTCTTGTTTGACGTGAGGCGGCACCGTACCCTTCGTGGGTCAGCCTTCGAACCTCAGTCTCACGATCTTGGATCAAGCGGCTAGAGCCCCCGAGCCCCTTAGGGTCCGATAGGGGTCGGTCGTGTTTCGTGCGTCACCCCGTCCTCGGTTTCCGCAGCTGGAGGGGCTGAGTTGACGACACTTGCCTCGACGGCTTGAGTGTTGCACTCAATGAGCTCGCTAATGGGTATGTTTGTGTGAAATCTGGGTCCATCATTCGCTGACGGTATCGGCAGAGCCCTCATGTGGCATTTCACTACTTCTTAACCCGCCTCCCGGCAGATGCCTGAGCCGTTCGATAGGCTCAGGTGGCCCGTTGGCCTCTCCTCGATGGAGATTCTATGGGTTTGGCTCAAGGATAGAATCGAACGAGAAAGGTTGAGATGTCCCTGTCCGCTTCTGAGCGGGGTCGGGCAAGGCCACTGGGGCTTGTCTCAGTTTTTTCTCCCCTAGCTCTATTTGACGCGAGGCGGCCTTGAGCCCTTCGCTGGCTGACCTTCGAACCTCGGTCATTTGTCGCTCGTATCGAATGAGGTGACTACCACTTCGTGACGCGACACGAAGCGTTGAGATGCAGCGATTGCGTAGGTTTAATGTATGATTTAATTGAAACAAAAGTAGGGGTCGGTAGTGTTACCTTGGTGGAACAAGCGATGGGAAGCGCTTACCGGATGTTCATGTGAGGTTCGAGTCCGACGTTCACGACTGGATCGGTGTAACCTGCACAAGCGTCCCAATTTTTTGTTTCCGTCTCTCGATGGCGATTCAAGCCGTTCGATTGACTTTACGTGACCTGACAGCTTCTCCTTGAAGGAGTTTCTACAGGCAGACCCTCTCCGAACCCCTCTTGAGAAGGCGAATACAGAAGCTCGGGGTATGAGAAACTATGAATTCGGTTATGTTGGTGATCGAAAACACCATAGCCACTAGGGCATAGGGTCTAGCGGTTCGTCTAGTTCTACTCAAGTTCTACACCCACACCCCGTGTCTCTGTTGTTTTAAACATAAGGAGGGGTTCGGCGATGAGGATGTCTAAACAAGTAGACACCCTCGGTAGCCCCCGAGCAATGTTCATGCCCCTGCTGTTGCTGGGGTTGGGCGCTCGGTACTGAAATTAACACGCGAAGTAGGTAACAGAGGCGCTTATCTTTCAGTGGTCGTTTGTTTGTTGTTTTACCTGGGACATCTGATCGACCTAGGAGGCCCGTTGGGTCCCCCTGGATAGGGGTTCCATCGTTGGGTCATTCCATGGTCTTGCCTGGGGAAGCGAAGAGTCGCCTACATGTGGGTGCGCCCTAATTCTCGCGCCCGACACGCGGTGGTGGTGGGCGATGCCTAGGCAACGTCCTCTTTGACAAGGCAGCATCTCATCAACCAGGGTGCATCCCGTTGGTCCAGGTGCATCCTGTTGGTCCAGGCGTGTCCTGTCGGTCCAGGCACATCCCCTCGGATTCCTGTCGGCATTGATTTCCCATCTACATTGAATAGGGGAAGGAAGGGAGTTTTTGTCCCAACCTTTCGCCTTTCCTCAACTGCTGCGCCTCTTCCTCAAATAGGGAGGGAGAAGGGAGTTCCCATCCCATTCCTTAGCCTACTTCTGAGCCGCTACATCTTCTCCTTCCTTTCCACCAAATGCATTCGTGCGTCGCAGCGATTCCTAAGTGAGAGGGTAACGCCAGGGAGAGAAAAACTCACACATCCGCTCATGAATTTAGAGCATGATGTCGAGATGGGGGTCATCCAACATAGATGAGATGGTGTCTTCCACCTTTGTCGAGAAGGGGCCCCTTCCGCCGAAGGAGGAGGTGCACTGCAGGGTGCTGAGCGTCGTCGGTTTCACCATAGTTCATGGCGGCCTTTCTTCGATGGGGGATGTCCCCTGCACAGACACCATTGTTAGGGTTGCAGCTAATCATGATGGCACAGTCCCTGGATGCTCCGGCGGAGGTGCCATTGTCGGGGTTGCGGCTGATCTTGATGGCGCCATCCCTGGATGCCCCAGTGGAGGTGCCGTTGTCAGGGTTGCGACTGATGATGATGGCACAGTCCCTAGACACCCCGGTGGAGGTGCCATTGTCAGGGTTGCGGCTAATCATGTTGGCGTGGTCCCTGGATGCCACGGCAGAGGTGCCGTTGTCAAGGTTGCGGTTGATGACGATGGCCCAATCCCTAGACGCCCCGGCGGGGGTGCCATTGTCAAGGTTGCGGCTGATGACGATGGCGCAGTCCCTGGACACCCCGGCAGATGTGCCATAGTCACCGACGTGGTGCTTGATGTTGTAGATGATGATGCCCTTGAGGATCCCATAGAGCAGTAGGACGTCGTCGATGGAGAGCATGGCGCGGCAATCATAGTAATACTCATGGTAGAACTAGTCCGAAATTTGTAAGCGATGAATTTATGTGAAAAATGAATAAGCTTTCAACTTTCATTACGACACACAACTTTTTGGCTTTTCTCCCTCTTTTTGTAAAAGAGGCTTGGTGCCTTCCGACCCTTCCCATAGTTAAGGTCATGAAAACTCAGAGTGCGGGTGAGCCAATTCTGATCATGCTGGTGAGCAAGGAGGCCTTAGCCGCCGGGGCATGGGTTTCACGCAGTCCTACCAGTTATACTCAGATTTTGTTCCCAAAATCCTAGCCCTCAGGACTCGCTATGAGAAAAGAGGGAAAACTCAAAAAATGTTTGCAAAGATAGCACAGAGAGTGTTTGCAAGATAAACATACTTATATTAGCCATCGAGTGAGGTCCAACAACTCGCTCTTTGCAGGGGTCGGAAGTCACTAAAGATTGGGGATTTCTAGAGACAAAACTGATAAGAAAGAGTATGCATTTATTTAAGGGTAAAAACGACATAGCTGCTCAATGTTCCAGGCATTGGTGAAGACCTCGCCATCGACGGTTTTCAACTTGTAAGCGCCTGGCCGGAGTACTTCCATGATGACATAGGACCCCTCCTAGGGCAGGGAGAGCTTGTGACGGTCCTTGTTGCTCTGTATGAGGCAGAGAACTAGGTCCCCGACATTGAAGGCTCAGTCCTGCACCCATCGGCTGTGGTACCGATGCAGTGCCTGCTGGTACTTGGCCGAAAGGAGGAGGGCGATGTCATGGGCTTCGTCTAGCTGGTCCATGGCATCATTGTGGGATGCCTCGGCTCCCTGTTTGTCGTATGCTCTGATTCTTGGTGCTCCATAGTCGAGGTCCATTGGGAGGACGGCCTCGGAACCGTAGACCATGAAGAAGGGTGTGTAGCCGGTGGCCCGGCTGGGAGTTGTCCTTAGGCTCCAGAGCACCGTAGGGAGCTTGGCGACCCCACGTGCGCCAAACTTGTTCAACCAGTTGAAGATCCTAGGCTTGAGGCCCTATAGGAGCATGCCGTTTGCGTGCTCGACCTACCCTTTCGTTCAGGGGTGTGCGATGGCAGCCCAATTGACTCGGATGTGTTGTTCATCGCAGAATCGAATGAATTTCTTGTCGGTGAACTACGTGTCATTGTCTATGATGATGGAGTTTGGTACTCCGAAGTGATGTATGATGTCGAGGAAGAATAGCACAGCCTGCTCGGATTTGATTGCGGAGATTGGTCGAGCTTCGATCCATTTTGTGAACTTGTCTATGGTGATAAGCAAGTGGGTGTAGCCCCCGAGCGCCTTTTTGAGAGGCCCAACCAGATCGAGCCCCCAGACCGTGAAGGGCCACATGATGGGGGTCATCTAGAGTGCCTGGGCTAGGAGGTCAGTTTGCCAAGTGTAGTACTAGCACCCTTCGTAGGTGCGTACGATTTGCTCGGCATCGAGAGGCCCAACCAGATCGAGCCCCTAGACCGTGAAGGGCCACGTGATGGGGATCATCTAGAGTGCCTGGGCTGGGAGGTCAGTTTGCCGAGCGTAGTACTGGCACCCTTCGTAGGTGCGTACGATTTGCTCGGCATCGGCTACTATAGTGGGCCAGTAGAAGCCTTGTCGGAATGCGTTCCCAACCAAGGCTCTAGGCGTGATGTGGTGACCGCATACCCCACCATGGATGTTGCCCAGTAGAAGCTTCCCCTGCTTGGCGGGGATACAGAGCTACAAGATCCCAGTGTGGCTCCGTTTGTAGAGTTTGCCTTCTACAATAACAAAGGACTTGGCACGACATGTGAGCCATCGAGCTTCCATCTTATCCATTGGTAGCGTGTCATGAAGGAGGTAGTCGAGGTAGACTGTTCTCCAGTCGTCAAGAGGGTTGGGCTTTGTCGCTGGATCCTCTTCAATCCCCAAGACATCGGGCCCGGGAAGAGCCGTCGGTTGGTCATCCCCTGAGGCTAGATCAGATGGGCCATCATTGGCCTACTCTGACCCTTCGTAGAGCACCAAGGGTTTGTGTTGGTCGCTGGCAAAGACGCCCATCGGCATCGGTTCTTGACCGAACGATGCTTTTGCAAGTGCGTCGGCCACCTCATTGAGGCGCCATGGGGTGTGATTGAGTTTGAGACCATCAAATCTGTCCTCTAGCCATCGGACCTCTTGGTAGTACGTAGCTATCTTAGCATCGTTGCAGCTCAACTCCTTCATGACTTGGTTGATGATCAACTGGGAGTCGCCCCGGATGTCGAGGTGTCGGATGCCCAACTCGATGGTGATTCATAGGCCATTGATGAGCGCTTCATACTCGGCCACATTATTTGATGAGGGGAAATGGAGACGAACCATGTACCTTATGCGGACCCTAAGGGGTGATATGAAGACCAGCCCCGCACTAGCGCCCTTCTTCATCATTGACCCATCGAAGTACATCGTCCAGAACTCTTGATCGACGACCGCTGGTGGTGTCTGGACCTCGGCCCATTCTGCGATGAAGTCAGCCAACACCTAGGACTTGTTCGCCGTTTAGGAGGCATATGTGATGCCTTGATCCATCAGCTCGAGTATCCACTTCGTGGTTCTTCCCATGGCATCCTGGCTCTGGGCGACCTCACTGAGGGGGAACGATGTCACGACTGTCATGCGGTGTGACTCAAAGTAGTGACGTAGCTTCCTCTAGTTGATGAGGATGGTGTATAGGAGCTTCTGGATCTAGGAGTAGCAGGTCTTGGAGTCAGATAGTACCTCGCTGATGAAGTACACGGGGTGCTGCACCTTGAGTGGGTGCCCCTCTTCCTCTCACTCTACTACCAGGGCAGCGCTAACTACTTGCATGGTGGCCGCTATGTATAGCAGGAGGGGTTCTCTGTTACTTGGAGGAACTAGGATCAGAGGCCTTATCAGAAGTAGTTTGACCATGTCAAGCGCCTCCTAGGCCTCGGATGTCCACTCAAAGCGGTCGGCTTTCTTCAAGAGTCGATAAAGGGAGAGACCTTGTTCGCTGAGGTACGAGATAAATCGGCTGAGGGCAGCGGGGCACCCCGTGATTCGCTGAGCCCCCTTTATATTCTGAATTGGGCCCATCCTCGTGATGGCCAAAATCTTCTCTGGGTTGGCTTCGATGCCGCTCTCAGAGATGATGAAGCCTAGCAGCATGCCCCTCGGGACCCCAAAAACATATTTTTCGGGGTTGAGTTTGATGCCATTTGCTCGGAGTTTCACAAAGGTTTGCTCAAGATCAGCGATGAGGTGATCACCCCATTTGCATTTGACTACGATGTCGTCGACATAGGCCTCAATGGTCCGCCCGATGAGGTCCCCGAAACATCTGAGCATATAGCGCTGGTACGTAGCCCTAGTGTTTTTCAGACCAAACGGCATTGAGACATAGCAGTACGATCCGAAGGGGGTGATGAAAGATGTCGTGAGCTGGTCGGACTCTTTCATCATGATTTGATGGTAGCCGGAGTAGGCATCAAGGAAGCAGAGGGTTTTGCACCCCGAGGTAGAGTCGACTATTTGGTCTATGCATGTTCAAGGAAACAGATCCTTTGGACATGCTGTGTTGAAACCCGTATAGTCTACGCACATCCTCCATTTACCGCTCTTCTTTTGCACAAGAACGGGTATAGCTAACCACTCTGGGTGATGTACTTCCCTGATGAATCCAGCCGTTGATAGTTTTGCTATCTCTTCACCGATGGCCCTGCGCTTCTCCTTGTCGAAGAGATGCAGGCGTTGCTTCACCGGTTTGGAGCCTAGATGGATCTTCAAGGTATGCTCGGTGACCTCCCTCGAAATGCCTGGCATATCTAAGGGTTTCCACGCAAAGATGTCTTTGTTGCCATGGAGGAAGTCGACGAGCGCATTTTCCTATTTGGAGGAAAATGTGGTACCAATTCGTACCATTTTACCCTCGGAGCTGCTGGGATCTATGAGGACCTCCTTGGAGCCCTCTACCGATTCGAACGACCCAGTCGACTTCTTTGCGCCGGGTGATTTTTCAACCACCTCCTTCCTGAGGGCGGCAAGTTCCTCGGAGGCAACAATTGCCGTGGCGTGGCCACAACACTCGACCTCGCACTCGTAGGCACGCTGGAAGGAGGTGCCGATGGTGATGACCCCATGGGGGCCTAGCATCTTTAGCATGAGGTACGTATAGTTGGGGATGGCCATGAACTTTGCGTAGCATGGACGTCCCAGGATGGCGTGGAAGGTTCTGGGGAACCCCACCACCTCGAAGATGAGGGTCTCAGTCCTATAATTGAACTGATCCCCAAAGATAATAGGCAGATTGATCTGCCTGAGTGGTATGGCCTGCTTCCCAGGCACGACGCCGTGGAAAGGCGCTCAGATCGGGCAGAGGTGCGTCCGGTCGACGCCCATCACGTCGAGTGTCTTTGCGTACATGATGTTGAGGACACTGCCTCCGTCCATCAGTACTTTGGTGAGGCACTTTGGGCTGACAATCGGGTCGACCACAAGCGGATATCTTCCTGGGTGCGGGACGACATCCGGATGGTCGGTCCGATCGAAGGTTATGGCGAACTCCGACCATCGGAGGAAGGGAGGTGTGGCTAGTTGGGCCATGTAGACTTGGCGGCGTGTGACCTTCTGATGGTGTTTGGAGTCATAGGCCATTGATCCTCCGAAGATCATGCGGCAGCCATTTGGCGTTGGAAAGCCGTCGTCCTTCTCCTCGGCGTTGTCCGTAGTGGGGGAAGGTTCCTTCCCCTGCTCCCCTTTGTTGGAGCTTCTGGACAAGAACTTCTACATGAGGCTGCAGGCCTTGAGCGGATGTTTTACAGGAAAGGCATGGTTCGGGCATGGCCCCTCGAGCATTTTTTCGAAGTGGTTCGAAGCGCCCTCTGTGGGCTTACGACCACCCTTGCGGTCAGCAGCAGCCATGAGCGGGTCCTCACACCATTGCTTCTTATTCTTTCTTTTGGTGGAATGATTGGAGGTGCCTTTGCTGGCACCCTCGTCCTGCCTTGCCTTGCCCTCAAGGCGATTGAAGATCGCTCCGACCGTCTCTTCTCTTGAGGTGTGGCTAGTGGCGATGTCCAGGAGTTCCTTGGTGGTTCACGGGCCCTTGCGTCCTAGCTTATGAACCAAGGACTCATAGGTCATCCCAGACAGGAAGGCTCCTATTACGTCGACGTCGACGACATTAGGGAGCTCATTGCACTACCGGGAGAAGCGACGGATATACCCACAGAGGGTCTCACCGGCCTTCTGATGGCAGTTCTTGAGGTCCCATGGGTTCCTAGGGCGTTTGTACGTGCCCTAGAAGTTTCCCATAAAGATCTCCTTCAGATCTGCCCAACTCTGGATTGCGTTGGACGACAGGTGTTCCAACCACGCTCGGGCCGAATTGGCCAAGAACAGTGGAAGGTTGTGGATAATGAAGTTGTCATTATCCGCACCACCGGCTTGACAGGCAAGCCGATAGTCTTCAAGCCAAAGTCCGGGGTTTCTCTCCCCAGAGTATTTAGGGATATTGGTAGGTGGTCGATACCTTGGCGGGAATGCAGCATTGAGGATGTACCGGCTAAAGGCCTAAGGCCCTGGTAGGCCGGGGCTCAGGCTCTGGTCCTTGCTGCTGTCGTAGCGTCTGCCGTGTCGAGGATGATAGCCGTGGCGGGCTCCTTCCCTTGGGTCGCTGTAGGTGCATCTGCGGGCGTCGATGGTGCTATGTGCGTCGCGGTTGTGGCCGAGACATTGATGTATTGGGATCGCAGCACGCTGCTCGGTGCCTTGTGGTGCTTGGTGGACAGATGCGTCCCTGGCGGGACGCATCGAGAGCGTACGCTGGCTGGTGTCGAGCTTGCGTCACCGAGACAACGAGCTTTCCACCTACTACGCTGCCGCACGCTCAAGCAGCGTGTGAATTTCATGGTGGGCCCGATGATCCTTGGGCATTGCGGCCTATATAAGGCCATGGAGCAAAGCCGTGGCGGCGGCGATGTTCTGGCTGAAGGGTTATGAGGATGCTATGCTAGTCAGAAAACAAAAATTTCGACCTCATAAACCAAGATCTACTGCTAGTAATAGATCACGGGATTACCACTAGATGCGCAGGTGCAGCGGAAGCGACTCGATGTAGTCGAACGTGTTGTAGCAGTGTCGTGCAGTTGTGAGGTCGTTCGTCCATCCGTCCCCTTCGTGCGGTTCGTCCTTGTGCTCCAGATGCAGCACCTCCGAGGTATCCACACGTGCAGGGAGGAAGCGTTGCGCCTCCGGACTGCTAGGTCCGCGAGGAGCAGCAGGTGCAGGCGTAGGATGGGCGGCGGCAGCTACCAAAAGGCGTGGATTGATTTGCCCCATTGCCCACCCCACATATTTATAGGCGTCCCTAATGAGCTCCCGAGTTGGAGGCCCATTAGTAATCCTAAGCCTTGTGTAATTCGGATCCAATCCGAACTAGGCTTCCAGCCCCTTAAACATGCGACCCTATGGGTTCACGCACACATAGACATGGCCCGAGTACTCCTACTCGGCCATTAGTTGATAGCGGCCTCTAGCAAGGCATGTCAACTCCTATGCATACGCAAAGATCATATCAGACAAACTACCACAAAACCGCATACTTGTTATTCCCTTGCCTCACGATATTTGGTCCAACTCATAGGTTAACACTTAACCCAAGCACGGCCATGCATTTCTTGATCTAATCATTAGAGTGATCTAGTGATATCTCTCTCATATATAGAGAGGGGCAAATTCCATCTTGATTGTCTATGTCTCATAGCATGTTTCCCGACAAACCCGAAAACCACCTTTATAACTACCCTCTTACGGAGTAGCGTTTGATAGTCCCCGAGTAGGTCGTTTCACATCTTGAATACATACAACAATCTCAGGTCTAAGGACATAACGTACATGATGTGAATAGAGATAATAACGACATCTCACATTGGGTCAGTCCAACTCCATGTCATACATGTGCCCACATTATTAGTTTGACATCTCCATGTCTATGACTTGTGAAACATAGTCATCAACTAATAATGTGCTGATCCATTATTCATGTGTGTCCTCACACGAACTCTAACTAGGGACAACATTAGAATAACCATTCAAGTAAAAGAGTTTCACAAACAATTCACATAATTGCTAATCGATATAGGTTGTCTTTAATGGAAATTCAATGAACTCATAATATATCATGGATACAAGGCAATATAATCATCTTTATGATTATCTCTAGGGCATACTCCTAATAATCTCCCACTTGCACTAGAGTTAATCTCGAAGATATCTAATACCCATAGCTCTTATGTGCGCCTCATGCTTAGGCTATGGAAGAGCCTTTGTCAAAGAATCTGCAACATTCAAATCTGTGTGTATCTTGCACATCTTGATCTCATCTCATCTAACGAACTCTTGAATGAGGTGAAATTTCCACAGTACATGTTTGCTCTTTTGGTGATTCCTTGGCTCCTTAGCCTGCGCAATTGCCCCATTGTGGTCACAATGTAGATTCAATGGGTTGGACGCATTCGGAAACACACCAAGTTCAATGAGGAACCTCCTCATCCAAACACCTTCCTTCGCAGCTCCAGAAGCTGCAATGTACTCGGCCTTTGTTGTAGAATCGGTCACCGTCTCCTGCTAGCTACATTCTTAACTAAGAAGAGGAGAAACGTATGTTTGAATGCCTGAGCATTATCAAGGTCCCGTCTAGCTTCTCCTCGAATGTAAAGGGGACAATAAATATGGCAAAGAAGAAATTGCTAAACCTAAAGTTTCATGACTGCCATGTGATTATGACGTAATTTAAAACTGATAACAATAAAACATTGCAATCTACTTAAATACTTAAGTTCTATTATTACAGAATAATAGGTCTCAAGTCTCAACTCTCAAATTCTCAAATATAGTAGTCTCAAATTTAGGAAAGCAATAAAAGGCATTCAGGCTTACAATTCCGGCTCGCATCAAATTCATATTTCCTCATTTGTTTCATTCTCACCCACAACGTCAAGCCGCAGATCATCCAAACCAAAAGACACAGCTTGCAGTTTAGGCTTATCAAGGGAGAGGTTAGCCACATGCATGGTGTTACAATTCAGATAGATGGGTGGGATGATCACTTTGTGATGTATCTTCCTGCAAGGAGGTTTACCTTCAACCTTGATGGCACCCTATGTTACCCAATGCTGCAGCCCAGAACCTCGCGTGAAGAGTTCAAGCGTCCGATCGACAAGTTGCTCGTGGTGTTTCTACACCTAATAGGGAGAACTACGAGCTGACCCAGGCACTAGAAAACAAAAGGCATCCCGGTCACACATGAGGGGTCAGACTCATTCGATGGGTGCATGCCTTCCCACATGACATCGGCGTGTATAGAAGTCGTTCGTGGAGGAATGCCCAATGAGAGATGGTGTGGGAGGATTTCCTTGCAGCTGTCCGACACAAAGTAACCGAAAGTCAAAACCGCTTACGTGCAGAGTTTGAGAAAGCATTAACCAAACATCCTGTGGCAACAGAGGATGCTGGCCAGGGACTCATGAGCCCAGACTGGGTACGGTGTAGCTGCGGAAATGCCCCGCTTTCTAAATAAGGTGGATCTGCCAGCTTCCCCATGGATAAGATCACACAACCAGCACCTTGAAAGCTATAAGTCGAGAATAAGTTCATTAAGACCAAGGTGGCGATAGGCCAGGCTCATCCTACCGGCGAAGGGGTTATGTTTAAGGATGAAAATGGTCGGAAAACCTCTCAATCGTTTTCTACTTCTACATTTGAAATACGAAAACGAAAATGAAAGCGGTAAAGCCGGACACGAAAACGAACACGAACTTACGGAATATCAAAAATTTCGAAAACGAACTAATTCGAGCGGAATTATGTCGAACACGGTCGGTATACGAAAAATCAATACGGAATATTGACCCGTAGGACCAAGTGCATAACAATTAACAAGTACACAATAATTAACAAGTCCTACAACTTTCTTAAAAAATATCTCCATTCGACACGATGTAAGGAAGATATGATTTTTTTAAGACAACAAGCGCTTGTACACGATTAATATATCGCTGGCTTTGTTTAATTTTTTTAAACATCTTCAAGACATCAAATGAAAAACTAAGAATTAGAAAATTGTAGATCTCGTCGAGAGCTATAATTTTCATATAAAAATCATCTTTCGTCCGAGATCGTATGAAAAAGATATAATTTTTCTAAGGTTGGACTTGTAGTGGGCCAAATTTGGTTTAAACCGAATTTCGAAACCGAATTTCGAGTTCGGGATATTCCGAATTAAAAGTAGAAAAGTAGAAAACGGTTGAAAAATGTCTAAACCGTTTTCGTTCCGATTTCGAATTTGATGTTCCGAATTTCGAACTGAATTCGAATTTGTCCGAAAATACGAATTCGATCGGATTAAATGTAGAAAACGATGCGGTTTGGTACGGGATATTTCCGTACCGTTTTCATCCTTAGTTACGTTGCATTGTCATTCATTGACTACAGGTTACGTCAAGGTTACCATTGATGCACTAGTAGAACAGGTACCGTGTAGTTGAGATGGATATCCCCATACAGGAGGATAAGAAGACACTGGGGGAGAACTTGGGTTACTTTGTGGTGTGGCGCAAGCACTACATATCCGTTGGCTCGGACTTGAAATCCGATGATGAGGTTGACGAAAGAAGGGGAGCAATGAGAACAGGACCCCGTCACAGCCTGGAGGGGACCCATCCAAGTCCGCCAAGACTGCCACCACCACGGACTCAGAAGATTGATTCATCTACTAGAACTATAGCTTGATCATTTCAGAAGCATGCAACCAAAACGCCCCAAAAGGCAGGCTCGTCTGGTGAGTCTAGGAAAAAAAATAATGAGTGCAAGGTCCAAATTTTTACAAGATAACAACATGACAGAGGAAGACCTTTTGAAATTTGAGCTTGGGCAGAATATAGAAGAGGCACCATTTGTATGGCCATTTAAGTTGTGGTATGATCTGGTGGCACCTGAACAAGTCCCAAGTTTACCAACAAGAATGCGACAGTTTTATGATTGGAACAAACAATAGAGAAGTGTCATGTTCGGGGCAAGATATAAGGACAAACATTTTCACATGGGGAGAAGACGTATTGTGGGTCGAGTTCGAGACATTGTATCACTTTTACCAACAAGTCACCCTCGATATCCATATCATGAGCTTGTGGACTATGTAATTGTCGTCACTAAATATCACTGTGCATCTTATACCACTAAGTTGCACGACTAACTTTATTCTTCTGTAGGATGGAATTACACATATGCAGGGTGAGAGGGATTAAGAACATTGGCCTCTTGAACCCTGTTAGTTATAATGAGATGATAGTAGGCTACAATAGTACCATCGATGAATTGACAAAGGCCTTGCTCGCCCAACAAGACAAATTATCCATACTTATAACCTACAATTGTAGAGTACGTGTGTCCTTAACTTGTACTTCCATTATATCTGGCAAGCTTGAGACTAATTTGCATCGGTGCATCATAAATGCAGTTTCTATTTTGTCCTTCTTGATATCAACCTAGAAAATAGCAACATCACCGTTTTTGGACTCAAAATGGAGGAATCGATCGCATATCCAACCCTTCATAGACAAGCTTAACACGTAAAACAAACAAATCACTCTATTTCTTATATATTGGATTATAATCACTACGGGAGACTGTTTAATTACCGAGTGTGATAAACACTCGGCAAATATGGAGAAACACTCGGTAAATTGTTTACCGAGTGCCACACTCGGTAAACATGACTCGGTAAACAACGACTCGGTAAAGTTAGTTTACCGAGTGTCAACTAACGGGGCACTCGGAGAATAAATCTTACCGAGTGCTACGCCGGCACTCGGTAAACAACTACGACGTGACGGTCGTCAGTCCCCAAGCTTGCCGTTAACGGCGTCGTTTACCGAGTGTTAGACATAGCACTCGGTAAACAGATAACCATTTTCATGATTAAAACAATTCCGCAAATATTTTTTTCCTAATATAGTTTACCGAGTGTAGCGTAACACTCGGTAAACATGTAACTCATTTACCGAGTGTTCCACTCGGTAAAAAATGGCACATATATCCGAGTGGTGTCGCAGGCACTCGGTAAAAAATGGCACATATATCCGAGTGGGGTAGTGGCACTCGGTAAAAAATGGCACACTCGGCAAAATTAACAGAATCAGAACCAATTTGGTTCTGTTCTCTGTTTTACCGAGTGTAACACTCGGTAAACATCACCATTACCGAGTGTTACACTCGGTAAAACCTGTCCACAGTATTTTTTTTTGTTTGTTTCAGTGCATATCCAGCCACAATTAACAACAATTATAACAGAATATCACAGTTACCAACAGATAGACAATATATATCACATATATGTCCACAAATGTCACATCCACTCATTATAACCAACATATAGCTACAACAAATGTCACAAGCACAATGCAAAGTCCACAAACACCATCAACATGTCCAAAGTCCACAAAGTTCAACCCACTTCTAAGTTCAACATACAAACAAGTGAAACATGGTCCTGTCACATGGTCGGAGCCCTACCGAGAAACGGAGACAAGTCCAAGTCTTGATCGTTGTTCGATCCAGCTGTAGAAGGTCCCTGGAATGAGGGAGCAAAAGAAAATAAACATATTTGTCAATTAATCATAAGGTAGTATGCCAAATTCAAATATTCCTTCGAAAGACCAGTTAACAGTGACATCAATATATAGGCATATAATAGATAACACATATCAAGTTAGTTGCTGTTTAGTTCTTCTCTATGTGCAAGATATCGTCACACATGGTCGAGTAGACTGAACATGAATTGGGCAAACACCTATGTACTCATGTAGAACCTAACATGATGCCTTTCAAGGTCTGAACAATATTACTAATAATCTAACTTATACATGTATGTATCCTACTCTCTTCTAGGTTCTAACATGATAGTGTTGACTGTAGCACAATCTGAACTGAAAAAGCCTTTCAAGATGAAGAGTGACTCACAGGAGTGCCGTCGCGCGGAGGTGGAGGCACCAACGGTATCATCGGCGGCGGCGGAGGTGGTGGAGGCTGGCCCATGCTCTGAGAAAAGCTGGCCATGTACTCGTACCAGGCCTTCTGCGACTGCTGGAAGGCCTCAAGCTGGGCCTGCACTCGCGCCCTCTCCTGTGCCAACTCGGCCTGGTGCGATAGCTGGAGGGCCTGAAACTGGCTCTGTGAGGCCTGCTGTGACTCCTGCAGGGCTTCAATCTGAGCCTACAATTATTTATCACATAGTTAGAATGCAAATAAAGAACGGATAGAAAATGAATGGACAACGAATGCAACAGAACTAACCTGGAGTGCTACCACCTGGGGCTGTGAGCGTGGGCGTATGGCCGGGCTCGAACTCGTGCTCCGGGCTCTAATCTGGGCGAGTGTCTGAGTGTTGGCCGTGTCTATGGTGCTGTTGCCCATATAGTACCTCCCGTGTGGCTTACCTGGTCCCAACCTCATGACGATGTCACCCTCGAGGTCAGCGGTGCTCGGATCAAATTCTGGCCCATGGATCTCTCTCGCCATCGCCGTGTACTCGCTGAGGCGACTGTGCACGCTCAGGTTACTGTATGCCTCAGGCGGGTCCTCCGGGTTGTAGACGAGGTCGGGGTCCTTTGCCTTGCCCTTGTGTGCCAAGGCATATGCCTTGAACGAGGCGCACTCCTGGCCGGGGTGGAACCGCGTCTGCAGTAAGAAGCACAACAATAAGATATTATGCATTCAGAAGTTAGCGTAGCAACAACGAAATGAAATCCGCGTACATATCTGGCTGCATATTCCTTGAGGGTAGTGGGCCCTTGTTTGTGCGAGGAACCCTGCATCATCGCACGGCAACGTGAGCGTACGGCGTGATATTGCTCGTACTCCTCACTCAACCACGTGTCCACAATGGCCTCCCAGCAGTTGTCCATCCCCGCACACCAAGCAGGAGGCACCTGCACGTACACGAGCACATGACAAATCATAAATCAATTTCAGTGCAATTAATCACAGACGATGTAATCTCATGTTTACCGTCAAGTATTGCTCCTTAGTTAGGGGCAGGTGCACTGCCTGCGCTCTGGTGACTCTGTTTCCTCTGCGGGCATAGTAAATTCTTCTGCACAGGAGCTTTGTCTCGTAGAAGAGGTCCTGCACTCGGTGAACACAGACTCTGTTCACCACGTCATCCGCGTCCTCCCTACGTACTCCTTCCGCCAAGGTGTAGTAATCCTACAAGCAAATACAGTCAGTAATATACAATTAATGTGATGTTATTATCAGCATAGTGCGATGAACACGTACCCACAGCTCTTTCATCACCCGGTCGGCCTTGCTGTTATAACACCTGCCAGCTCGATCAGTCTGATCGCTGGCGGCGTGCCAGTGGGACCACTTCATGGCGGGCTGCACAACACCATCGATCCTCACCATCCCGGGGTAGTTTGCCCTGCACAGAAGACCCAGGATCCCGTTTACTCGGCGAGAGTGACTCCCTGGGATCACCATTTCCCAATCCCTGCACAAAGTTATTGAGATTGAATATTAGTTTCTGTTATAACTTAAAAACCTGTGAATTAGTGTTAACATGCAAAAATTACTTACTTAGTTCCGGATGGTCGAATCACTGGCCGTCTCTGTATGGGTAAGTCTGGGAGGCGCGACGACCCTCGCAGCCAAACCGTAGGCACCCCATTTTCCTCTGCCACCAAGTCGGCATCCTCCTCGCGCTCAACCCGCTCGGAAGCATCCTCCCTCCGTGCCTCCTCCACCGCCTCCGCTATCTCCTCCCTGGTCTCCTCCTCCTCCTCATCCTCCTCCGTGGCCGCTACGAACTCGTGGTCATCGTCCTGTGGAGGAGGTGTCGGCTCTCGACGCCCTCGTCGTCGCCGTCCTCCTCCTCCACCCTGGGCTCCTCCTTCATCCTGGGCTCCACCTCCCTGGGCACGCCCTCGTCGTCGTCCTCCTCCTCCCTGGGCACGCCCTCCACCCTCAGTCTGTGCACGCCCTCCTCCTCCACCCTGGCTGGACCCCTCGCCACCAGCCAGTAAGGTCATAACCGACCTAAGCTTCCTGATTCCACCGCCCACCATCAATCAACTGCAACAAAAGGAATAAACTATCAGTACGCATATACAAAAGTAAATGTATCATACATGTATAAAAGAGATGCAAAATAAGTAAATATATCATACATGTATAAAAGAGATGCAAAATAAGTAAATGTATCATACATGTATAAAATTGCCATAAGTACTACAGATCTTACATGTACTAGAAATAATCATCAAGATCATCGATAGGTGGGCCAAAAATCTCATCATCGCTATTGTCGACGTAATTATGATCGTCTCTCAAAGTCTCATCACTAGCGACACTGCCTGAATGGTGTTGCTCAAGTAATAACAAGTCCTTCGCGTTGTTAACCTCCTCTCCATCATCCCCGTCAACAATGATCGTATCATTGTCTACTTCCATTGCGAGATCTACATCTAAGACAATCTCAAAACTCCCTTCTAATCCTTCTTCTTGAAAGAACTCTCCGTCATATGTGTTTGCATCGATGTTATAATCATCATCGTTTGGGACGGGTACTTTACCATGCGGCGATACCTTGTACACAACATCATACGCCTTAAGACGGTCTTTGGTTTGGCACGGGTATGAGAGATAATAAACTTGCGTGGCCTGTTGGGCCACAATGTACACGTCGTCTCCTAACAAGACGGATGACTTTAGAACTTCGACTAACCCAAGCTCAGGGGTCTTTATCACTTCTTTGGGATCAAACCAATGGCATTTGAATATGACAGGATGAAGAGGTACACAACCAGGAAACTTGAGTTTGTATATTTCTTCAATTATTCCATAGTAGTCCAACCCATCTGTGCCTGGCGTGAAAACACCGGTATTTGTGGTTCTTCGATTCGGCCGACGCTGCTCATGCCGAGTTGTGTGAAAGCGATATCCATTGACATCGTACACAGAGAATGACTTTACCCTAAATTCAAATCCATTGGCAACTTGCCTCAACTCGGCACTCATAGACACGTCAGTTTTGGCCTGCTAGTTCAAGTAGGATGATTCGTTATATATTTGTCAAGTTGAGAGTTAAGTACAAACAACAAATGAAATTGAACAGTACCTCCTCCTTGAACCAACAAATAAAAGTGGGATTTCGTTCTCCCGCGCCATGTCTTAGAAGGGTTTCAACTTCCGCTTCGGTGGGTTCCCTCCGTGATGGACGATGGTAGAGGAGAACAAATTTGCTGTAACGGCCGTTAACAAGAGGGTTGGATGGGTGCATGCGAAATACTGACAAGAAAAGAAACAAGTTTGTGTAAAACTTACGCAATGTACGGGCCAACCTCTTCAAGGTTCCGCAACACATACAGCTGGATAGAGCGCCACTCTTCTAGGCTCAACATCTTCAAGGTAGGTTCACTTGCACTTCCGAGTTGCCCTCGGAAAAGGCTGAGGGTCGACTGATTGTCGGCAGCATTGTAACGAGGGGGTGGATTATGCACGTTAGGAAGGTTGTCGGCATAGTATCTTGTTGTGAAGTATGACACCTCCTCCACAATGGATGCCTCTGCACAGGAAGCTTCAATTTTGCATTTATTTTTGCATTTTGTTCTAAGAACCTTTAGGCATCGCTCAATTGGATAGCACCAACGGGCATGCACAGGGCCCCCCATTTTTGCCTCATATGGTAGGTGCAAGAGCAAATGTTGCATCGGATTGAAGAAGCCGGGGGGAAAGATCTTCTCCAACTTGCAGAGCAACACCGGGGCCATTCTTTCCATTTCTTCAATCTCGGTCCGAGATATCTCCTTAGCACATAGCTTGCGGAAGAACATGCTCAACTCTGCCATCACTCGCCAGATGTGATCAGGGAAATAGCCACGAACCATCACCGGAAGAAGGCGCTCAATCCATATGTGGTAATCATGACTCTTCAGCCCTGTGATTCGCATGGTACTTAAGTTCACACCCCTCCTCCAATTCGCTGCATACCCGTCAGGGAACATCAACGATTGGAACCATTGAAGAACTTCTTTCTTTTGGGCCCTCGTTAGGACAAAGTCGGCCTTAGGCTTCTTCCATGACTTCCCGCGTAAGGGAGGCAACATGTTTAGCTTTGGTCTATCGCACAGCGTTGCTTGATCCAATCTAGCCTTGACATTGTCCTTTGACTTTTCCCAGTCCATGATTGTGTGAAGGACCGCCTCGGCGAAATTCTTTTCAGTGTGCATTACATCAATGTTATGTGGAAGAAGGAGGTCCTTAAAGTAAGGAAGCTTCCACAAGCACGACTTGTGTGTCCAGGCATGCTCTTTTCCATATCCCACGAAGCCCCCCTTTTCATTGTCGACCACAAGACCATCTAACATCTCAAGAACCTGGGCACCTGTCATCATTTCCGGTGCAGAGTCTTCCACTGTGACACCTTTTCGAAAGTTCTTCTTGTCTCTCCTGAATGGGTGGTCAAGAGGGAGGAATTGTCGATGTTTGTCAAACGAAGAAAACTTGCCCCCCTTCTCCAACCGAAAGAACTCCACAGCTGACTTGCATATCGGGCATGGCATCTTCGTGTGAACACACCAGCCACAAAATAACCCATAAGCCAGGAAGTCATGCATGGAATAATGGTACCAAATATGCATTCTGAAGTTTGTCTTTGTGAATCGATCGTATGTCACTACCCCTTCGTCCCATGCACGGACCAAATCGTCTATCAAAGGCTCCATGTACACACTCATATTAGCCCCCGGGTGTCCTAGAATTATAAGTGACAAGAAAATATTTTGCCGTTGAAAGGCGACGCCAGGTGGGAGGTTGAGAGGGATGACGAATACGGGCCAACATGTGTATGGTGAAGAACCCATTCCATAAGGATTGAACCCATCAGTTGCCAGTGCAATGCGTACATTACGAGCCTCATCAGCTTTGTCGGTATGCTTCCGATCGAAGCTTTTCCATGATTCACCATCGGACGGATGTATCATCTTGTCAGTGTATCGGCGTCCAGTTTTGTGCCACGTCATCTGTTTTGCGGATTCCTCGCTCATGAAAAGCCGTTGGATCCTCGGTATGAAAGGAAGGTACCTCAGGATCTTTGCGCCGACTTTTGTTTGCGTCTTCCGACCATCACCAGATTCTAACTCAATGTACCTAGATGCCTTACACTTCGGACAGTACTTATCGTCAGCATGTTCTCCCCTGAATAAGATGCATCCGTTCGGACAAGCATGTATCTGCTCGTACGACATCTTGAGTGCACGAAGGATTTTATTTGACTCATATGTGTTCTTTGGCAGAACGTGATCATCCGGAAGTAGGGTGCCAACTACTGTCAACAGTTGATCGAAGGATTCTCTACTCCAGCTAAACTGGGACTTCACAGCCATTAGACGTGCAATGGCATCCAGTTTAGAAACATTGGTGCGCCCGTGAAGGGGTTGTTGTGCCGCATCCAACATGGCGTAAAACGCCTTTGCAGTTTGCTCTGGCTCCTGCTCTGCACTTCCTTCATCGAAAGCCATGTCATGGTCATTTAACATTTCTGCCACCCCGGCTTCAGAATCAAACTCCTCGATCCGTTGTCTCACGACCTCTTCTCTCGCACGATGGCGTTCACCATGCATGGTCCACCGGGTATAGTTCTCTACAAATCCATTGTTGACAAGATCTTTACTCATCTCCTCATATGTTTTCATTGCCTTGTTCTTACACTTCCTACAGGGACACCAGGCATGTCGCCGTCCGTTTGCAAATGCCTTCGTCATGAAATCATTGGCCTTCTCAATCCATTCATTTGTGTATTGACCCCTCTTCTGATAGCCCGTGTACATCCACTGACGGTCATCCATCCTAACATATAGACGATATTGCAGTTTAGAGCAATAGAGTAGTAGTGCTAGAGAAACTGTTTACAGTCCTACAGATGAAACTGTTTACAGCCATCCTAAGTTCTTCATAATCATACCTCTCACAGTTCACACAGAACGAACCGAACATTCTAATTTTAGGTTGGTTCACATGAGCTCACACTATATGCACGCTCAGTCCTTTTTTTAACAAAATGCATGCTCAGTCCTGCCATGCATAGGTTGTAACATTCTAATTTTATTAATTGTTGTAATGTATTATTAAAGTCTATGTACTTTCCCTGATCACAACTACAAGTTGTTTACTACGGAGTACATCCACAAGTTCAACAAGATAACACATTTACAGGTAATTTCTGCAAAAATAAAAAATCCAAACAAAAAAATTATATGCAAGTATTTTTCAGGATAAATTCACTAACATCAGTCTTACATCAACAATTATCTAAGTCCATAAATATTGATTGTAAAAGTCGAAAAGAGCTGTACTTCTCTTGCACTTCACCAAATCTGGTGACAATGAGCATTAAGCATTGTCAAATTGCTAACAATGTATTGGTGTGCTCCTACATTCATGTGTACATCATGACAAATTTTATGGATCTCTGGTTATTTCTGCCTCATTAGAAATTTGATCCTTGTGTACAAAATTCATTGTCAATTCTGAATGCTTAGGGGCTGTGATCAGTATTTCATGTTGTCTGCAATATTTGTCGTTTTGATGTTCTGAGCAATATTGTACTGTGTTGAATCATATTACAATGCTAGGTTTATAACATAAGTTTTGGAGAAAACATAACTAGTAGAGTACACTCTAAAATGGTAAAGCTGTACATTAGTTAAGATTTCAGATAGATTGCATCCTATTATTAGCTTTTTCACTCACTGCAACTGTGCTGGAGTTTACAGAAATTATAGGACATGAAGGTGCCTATAGGGCCAAAAAATGGGTGAACCAAAATTGTGGCAAAGGTAGTCATCCAGCTAAAACTTAAGTTTACATAAAGCATTGAGTGAGATGTGTATCTGTAATCCTAAAGCTATTGAGCTAGTGCCCTAAACTTAGAGAGTGCTACTTGTGTTTTACTATGGAAAAAAAATTGCAAAAGTTTGCTTGGCTGCAGTTATTCATCATAGTAAAATTGTTTCAATCTCCCAACAACACATTTAGCGTTAATTTTTTTTGCTGAAATTCTTGCTTGCAGTTAAAAGTAGGGGTCTGTTAAAAAAATTTCTGTCATATGATGCTGAAATTGTTTTGAAGTATCGTTCAGGCTAATAATACCGTTCTTGTTGAGTGCAGATTCCTGAATAAATATACTGTATTTGTGTTACATCAGTACAGGCAGCCCAATCATCAGTTCATCATGAGTCAATCTGTGAAGGTGGTTTCATTAATAAAAAAAAAAGAGGGACCAACCTAGCAGGAAGGTAAGTTTCATGGTCTTGTCTGTTTGAATGACCCATGACTGTAACTCATGATAAGCTGACAGATATTGTACTCTCTGGATTTTGTTTAAGATTGCTTATATTAGATGCCAAATCAACGTAGTAGGATACTTGGATCCCAGCGTGGTAGTTGACCTAGCTATAATAGAAGATATCAAATGAGAATTGAGATTAGTTTTCACACGGCATTGCTTATGTAAGTATTGATCATGGAGGAGTATACTAATTCCTAGCCTATGTATAGTGTGGCTCATCCTTTCTAAATCAGCCATTATTCTGTCTTGTTTAGGAGGTAGCATTTACCCACGAGGAGGAGCAATGCTCACCAGACACGAGTATGCCGGACTTGAGCTGCTTGATGAGGAACACCACTCTCTTCCCAGTGAAGCTCACCAGACAGGAGGAGCAATGTCTGCCGCCTAAAGCATCTGCGGCACCCACCGCTCCCAGCTGGCCCACTCGTTCGCGGCGGCACCGTCGTCACCGAGCACCTACTGCTGCCCCGTCAACGGCGTGTAAGCTTCTTGCAGCACCCGCTGATCTGCCCTTCTTTTCCCTGCTAACAAAATGCAAGCATGAAATGAATTTCTGCCCCTCTTTTTTTTCCATTTGTATATGTAACACTTGGTTAAAGTTAATTCAAATATAGACATTAACACGGAGACAACCGAGGATGGAATCATCATAGAAAATAAAGGGCAGATCATGAACTGTAAATCGTTTGAAGATCAATTAGCGAGTGGAACTATCCGTAACGGGCTCTACCTCGCGCTCTCATCTCCTCTGTCCATCGCAGGCTTGCGTGCCCCAGCCCCAGCCTGCCGCTAGCGTGGATGCTGCCCGGCGCGGCTGCGGCCTCGTGGGTTGCTGGCAATGACAGGAGGTAGAAGATGGAGTCTTGGAACTGAACTGACCTGATGATCGCTGGGGCGGACGGCCTTCTTCCCGGCCTGCGGATGACGCGGGGGCGGCCAGGCGTCCGGCTGACGGCGGGCGGGTGGGCGGGCGACGTCCGTGGATGAAGCTGGAGGCGAGGCGTGAGGCGAGTCACGGGACGGCGCGTGAGGCGAGTTGCGGGTGGACGGCGGCGGCGCGTGAGGCGAGTCGCGGGTGGAGGGCCAGGTGGGAGATGGCAAGGCGAGTCGCGGGTGGACGGCGGCGGCGCGTGAGGCGAGTCGGAGTCTCGGGTGGAGGGCGAGTCGCGGGAGTCTCGGGTGGAGGGCGAGTCGGAGTCTCGGGTGGAGGGCGAGGCGAGTCAGAGTCTGGCGGCCTGGTACATGTTTACCGAGTGCCCAGATCTACGGCACTCGGTAAACAGAAGCACGGCAGCCCAGTGACATGTGGGCCTGGTACATGTTTACCGAGTGCCCAGATCTACGGCACTCGGTAAACAGAAGCATGGCAGCTGGTAGAAGTTGGGCCGTGGAACCTTTACCGAGTGTTTTAGGTCACACTCGGTAACTGTATCCATTATTTCATGCAAAACAAAAAAGAAAAAATGCCAATTTAATCCTAAAATTCACCAAACTTTCACACGAACTATTTCATATCATCTATTTACTATCTAAAAAATTCCAAGTTCAAATCATAATGTTGAATTTCACTCTTAATAGAAATCCTATTCGTCATTGTGAATGTTTAGTGTCTCTTTGGGAGATGTACCGGTTCGGCAGCGATGAATGTAAAAATACTTCCGAAACGTTATGAAAATTTTTCTATAATATAGATGTATGCTTCAATGTTAATTCTTCCAATCTCGTGATTTATCGAGTTCGATTTTCATTATTACAATTAAATTTACACGATATGTATCTAATTATCATAAAGAATGAAAATTTTGTGAAATATAGTAAATAAATCGAAATAAACACCATATTTTGGAATGGAGTACTAAATATCATATGTGGATAGAGGAAAAAGAATGAAGGGAAAAACAAGAAATTTGGTTGAATTTTACCGAGTGTTGCGCCAGTACACTCGGTAAAAGATAGTGTTTACCGAGTGTTGTTAACTTACACTCGGTAAAACTTTATTATTACCGAGTGCAAATACTTCTACACTCGGCAAACATGTCATGCTGTGACGCCGTTTGGCGCACGGTTGGTATACTAGAAGACGTGGCAGCTCAATACCGAGTGTCTCTTTTTACCGAGTGCGCCCCTTCGGTAAAATTGTAGTTCTACAGAGTGTTTGAGGTTACCGAGTGTTCCGACTCGGTAAAGAGGTCTACTACCGGGTGTTTATGTTTTCCGAGTGTTGGCACTCGGTAATAAATGTTTTCCGAGTGTCCCGACTTTTAACACTCGGTAATTTTCTGGGCACTCGGTAACTACACAGTCTCCGGTAGTGAATGTCAGATAAGATTCGATCTAATTATATTTCACTCTTCAGAATGTCACATAGGGCTTAGGTCAAGTAAAGCAAAAAGGGCAAGAAACATAAATCTTTTTGGACATTTGGGTTCACTGTAAAGGAGGCCAATTCGATCACAAGGCGGTCTTTTGGCAATGATCACTGTGGGTTCTATTTAATGCATTACATGCGCGCGCACCTTCACAGGAGATGGCTACTCCGCCATACATGACTAGGTTTGTATATTTGGTCAAGTGACCACTAGAAAACATATTATATCAACCTAGCTAGCTAACTTGAGTATATTGCAATACATGTCTTAACTGTGTTTCATATATTTTTGCTTCTCTCACTCTGTGTTGCAGGAAGTAGAGCCACATACTTCAGAGTTGACTCACACCAAGATATCGATGCTTCAAGGACAGCTAACTGGTTTCATTATGCACCAAGTTGTGAGTCCGGATGGAGAGTACCGCGTTATCTAATCAAGGGACAGCTCGGATTCATCTTGTAACCTGGTAGAATATCTTATGTATATTTCTGTGTTAGCTTGGATTGTTCTTCTCAAACTTATATCTTTGATGTATGGACTTATGGCCGGATTTGATGTATGGACTCATGGCTCGTACTTGATGTATGAACATGTTATATATTTTGATGCATTGTGGTCTTGGTTGTGGGCTTGATGTATGATAATGAATATTTCAGATGCTATTAATTAATATGCTATATTCAAATTAATATTGTGAAAATAAACATGACCACCGGCCCTAGACAAACCGTTGATGATAAGGTCATTGTCACCAACAGTTTGTCTAGTGCTGGCAGTGACAATAAACTTATCACCGCTGGTTTGGTTATTGATCCGAAAGTGATAATAAGCTTGTTACACAAACCGGCGGTGATAATAAGCTTATCACCGTCGGATTGTTTGTCGAACCGGTGGTGATATGGCATTATGATAACCCTGGTTATCACCGTCCACTTTCACAAACGACGGGCAAAACCGACGGTGATGGGATCTTTCAACCCGGCGTTGATGAGGTTTATGTAGTAGTGTCGTTTGGGTCAAGTTCATTTGGGTTTTGTTATCCTGACAAAACTGGAGGGTCCAGTTTTATAATCCAGATGTTTTGACATTATTAGTATCAATCTATTTGAATTTTCAAAAAAAGTGTCTTCACCCCACTTTATTTGACATGTCAATCCTTTCAACCACGGTCCATCTGTTAGCCCAAGGGACCCACACCAACTCTCTTTCTTTTGTAACTTCTCTCCTTTTTTCTAAACTATGAAGTTATTATTTTATAATGGCTACCTCCACTCCTCTTCTCTAAACTCTAAAGTTATTATTTATGATGGGTGTTGTGTCCATTAACAATTTTTTACTTCTTTACGATATAAAAGAGTGAGTTTTTTTAGGAAGGCTATCACACCTGATTTTAAGGATAAAATGAGATGTATAAATCTTATGTGCGCCCAGAGATCAGTCACACACATAAGCCGACAAATTACAAAAGTACCATCACAAGTGTTTATTACATCACGAACAATATCATAATATAGTCTTTACATAAGCGTCGCGGAAAACAAAAGATAACTCCCACGGAAGCTCCATATCATAGGGACGTCAACTGGTTGATCCCAAGCCTAGTAATCCTCAGGAAAGTCCTCGTAACCACTTCCATTTGTTACCCATCTGGGATTTTTATCCAAATAATGAAAATAAACAAGTGTAAGTACATCCCATACTTAACAAGATAACATGGGGCTATGAAGCTCAAAAGGCTGACACGGTTTGACTGCGTTTAGCATTTTTATTGAGTCAAGGTTTTATCATTTACTATCATCAGATTATGCTTAAGGCCCCTGTAACCCACAAGATCATTTAATGAAAGCAATATTGTCATCATAGTATCATCATATTATCATCATAAGGTGCATACATATTCCGTCAGTTTTCCAGGCCGCTCATGACCACGAACACGGCTGTTATAACAGTTTTACACTCTGCAGAGGTTGTACATCTTTACCCGTGAGTCATGATTCCCATTTGCCCGGGGCCCGTCGACCCGCTAACACTTCCAAGGTGAGTAGGCAGGGTACACAATGAAGCCTTTCAAAGGTTCGTCTAACAAGTTAGGGCCGCTAGGTTTCCTCGGCAAGCAGATGTAGAGCTCCCCTTCCCAGAGGCACAATGACGCGCAGCCTATACATTAACGGACAAAGGTCGCACTATACCCATCTCGGCAAGACACTCTTGCACCATAAAGGTCACCTCTAACAAGCTAGAAAAGGTCCTCCTACTGAGCTAAAGCTAGAGCCATGTAGTCCTCATGGTTGTACTGTGAATCCTAGATTTTGCTCACAGATAAGTCCTCAGGGAGGGCCAGGAGCATCATGTATAAAAGCCAAGAGCTCCCTCGCCCTATGTCCAAGTTGCTAAAAAGCAAGTTTTAACCTTGGTTGCATAAAGCCATTAGTCATCATTCAGATCATATGTAATTAATTTGAGCACTAGCAAACTATTCATATGCAATTGATCCCAAGGTGACAAGGTATGATGGTAACAAAGTGCTAGGTACATCCTTAGGGTAGTCAATTTAGACACATGCAACATGAATTATGATAATTATATGGTGAATAGGACAACAAGGAAGATCCCATGCTATACTTGCCTTGCTCAAAGTGCTCTTGCTGATCTGAGTCTTCAACAAAGTACTCTTGGTCTCTGATGTACTGCTCACTGTCTGTACTCGATTACCAACATCATCATACAAGCATCCATACAATCATGCACGAAGCAAACATGAACAATAATTAGAATAGTACACCAAAAGTAGAAAATCAAGATGAAAAGGTTTTAAAACGAATCTACATCTCGCTATGAACACACATACGCGAAGATCATGTAAATCGGATCTAAAACATGAAAGTTACGTACAAAACAAGTTTTCCTATAGCAATTTAATAGATTAAACCTAATCACAAATTTTAAAAGTTAAAAACATAATTAATAGTAGCACTAACATGTAGATTACTTAATTACGAACCTAACACAACTTGATTGGATTGAATCGGAGTTAAAACATAGATTTTAGGGCCTAAACAAGATCTAGTGGCAATTCTATAAATAGATTGAAGTCTTTTTGGATTTAAAATAATTAAATTTAGGATTTAAACCGGCCAAGGACTACGGGTAAGATTAACATAAAGTATAGGGGCTAGTTAGAAAGAAGATAGGGACGACGGGTTCTATAACAGAAAAGTGCAGGGGCTCTTTAGCAAGATTGGTGGCCGAAGGGGTATGGAGGATCTTGGGCCGTTTGATTTGATATGGACGGATCGGATTAGAATTGAGGGGGAGGAAGAGGGAGCTACCGGCCGGCACAGTAGCCGGCGCGGCAATCAGCCATTGCCGGCGCTGAGAACTCGTCGGCAAACCTCAAATCAGGCCCTAGAGACCACGACTAAGCTCGGGAATTGGACGGGGAGATAGAGAAGATGACGGCGAACTAACCACGGGAAACCACGTGGCCGGAGATGGATCGGGGATGGCGTGTAGCTCCAAAAGGAAGACTCCTGTAGAGGGTTGGTGGCATGCAGTGAGCAAGAGAGAGGGAGAAAAAGAGGGAAAACCACTTAGGTGGCTTCTCAAACTCGTCAAGAAGCTCGGTAGCGAACTTACGGTCACGGCGAGGCATCGACACAGTGAATTTGATCTCGGCAGCGGCGGTTTAGGGTTGCGGCGGTGCTGTGGCTCGAGGTGCGGTTGCTGCTACTAATAGATGAAAAAAGAGGACGCGGTGGGGGCGGCAGTTTATATAGGCTAGCTGGGCATCGAGATAGAGCCGAATCCCTAAAGATCTGGAGTTGGATTGGCCGTTGCCAACGGAAGAGAGAGGGAGAGTCTGGGTCGACCATGGGAGGAAGACGGCATAGACATGTGGGGCCCACTATCGGTGGCGCAGGGGCACGGGGCCATTTGCCAGCGAGATAGAGAGGAAGGGAGCGGGGCGAGCGTGCGCGGCTACCGGGCCGGCCTACCACGAGGTGAGAAGGGAAGGGTGGACCGAGCTGCCATCGGCCCTTGCGGGGGGAATAGGAGGGGAGGGAGTGGGTTGTGGCGGAGAGAGTGAGGGTGGGCTGAGGGAGACGGGGAGCGGGGCGGGCTGAGCAGGCTAGCTGGGCCAATAGTGAGAGAAGGGAAGAGTTTTCATTTTCAATTACTTTTTCTTTCTTTTCAAAGCCAATTTCAAATAAGATTTGAATTCTGCTCTTGAATTTGAATCAACCAATCAATACATAAATAATATGCAGTGGCATGTATGATCAAACATGTATCTATCCTTATAGTTGTTTTTAGCTTAATAAAAAATATTACTTCCTAAATTTGAATGCTTCACAAAAATTGCATAAATAAATCATTTTAAGCTATTTCAAAAAGATGCAAAATTTTGGGTGTTACAATTCTACCAACCTTAAAATGAATCTCATCCTCGAGATTCAGATGATGCTTACTCGAATAGCTATGCATATGCTTTTCTCAGGTCTTCCTCTCTTTCCCAAGTAGCCTCATCCTCTGTGTACCGATTCCACTGTACCTTGCACATCTTTATCACACGGCTCCTTGTAACCCTCTCTACTGTCTCCAAAATCTTTATCGTGTACTCTTCATATGTGAGATCCTCCTTAACTACAAGCTCTTCTAAAGGTATTTGCTCTTCGAGTACATGCAAACACTTCTTTAGCTGAGATACATGGAACACATCATGCACACCTGACAAGCTCTCGGGCAGTTCCAACTGATAAGACACTTCTCCGTGTCTCTCTAGAACCTTGAAGGGACCAATATACCTTGGTGCTAACTTTCCTTTCATATTGAACCTTTTCACACTCCTCATCGGTGACACTTTTAAGTAGACATAATCTCCTACCTCGAAGACCAACTCTCTTCTTCTGGTGTCAGCATAACTCTTTTGTCAGGATTGTGCCACTCTTAGGTTGTCGCCAATTGTCCATACCTGTTCATCTGCATCTCTTAGAACATCTGGTCCAAATACTTGACCTTCCCCTATTTGGTTCCAAAACAACGGGGTTCTGCACTTTCGTCCATACAAAGCCTCGAAAGGTGCCATCTTGAGACTTTTCTGGTGACTATTGTTGTATGAGAACTCAGCATATGGCAGACTCTTATCCCAACTAGTACCATACTGCAATGCAGAAGCTCACAACATGTCCTCTAAAATCTGATTGGTTCTTTTAGTTTTCCCATTAGTCTATGGATGATAAGCCGAGCTAAAATTTAACTTCGTTCCCAGAGAATCATGTACCTTCTGCCAGAAGTGAGATGTGAACTGAGTACTTCTATTAGACACAATCTTCTTCGGGACTCCATGCAGACACACTATTCTATCCATGTACAACTCCGCTAGCCTAGCTCCTGTATAGGTAGTCTTGACTGGTAGAAAGTGGGCAACTTTAGTAAGCCGATCCACTATTACCCATATCGAGTCATAACATCTCTGAGTACGGGGTAATCCCACTATGAAATCCATACCAACTTCTTCCCACTTCCACTCGGGTATCTTCATTGGTTGTAGCAATCTAGCAGGTCTCTGATGTTCAGCTTTCACCCATTGACAAGTGTCACACAAGGCCACATACTCTCCTACATCTCTTTGTAATCCATACCACCAATACCTCTCTTTAAGATCCAAATACATCTTAGTACTTCCAGGGTGCATAGAATAAGCTGACTCATGGGCTTCTCATAGAATTTCATCACAAATAGCCTTTACTTTAGGTACACATATCCTTTTCCCAAACCATAGAGTACCATTCTCATCCATCTTGAAACCTAGTGCCTTCTCAATCACTATATTCTCTGCTATCCCCTTAAGTTTCGCATCCTCCAACTGACCCTTGTGTATTTCCTATTCCAACATGGGCTCTATAACTATCTCCACTGCATTAGTGACAAAACTCATGTTGAGACGTTCAAAGTTAGCACACAACTCCCTAGGCATAGGTGTCGTCCGAAGCTCATTGGCATAACTCTTTCTGCTAAGTGCATCGGCAACGACGTTTGCCTTTCCGGGATGATAATACATTTCCAAGTCATAGTCCTTAATCAACTCCAACCATTGATGTTGTCTCAAGTTTAGATCCGACTGAGTAAAGATATACTTCAAACTCTTATGATCCGTATAGATATCACTCTTATGCCTGATTAAGTAGTGTCTCCAAATCTTCAAAGCACGAACCACTACTGCTAACTCCAAGTCATGAGTGGGGTAGTTCAGCTCATGCTTCCTCAACTGCCTTGATGCATAAGCAACGACTCTTCCTTCTTGCATAAGAACACATCCAAGACCTTGTCGAGATGCATCACAATAAATAGAGAAATTCTTACTCAAATCTGGCAATATCAACACTAGAGCTATAGTCAATCTCTTCTTCAACTCCTCAAAACTAGCTTGACACTTCTCAGACCACACGAACTTAGCATTCTTCTCTAACAGAGCTGTCATGGGCTTGGTGAGCTTCGAAAGCCCTTCAATGAACCTCCTATAATATCCTACCAATCCAAGGAAACTTTAGATCTCACTAACATCTATTGGTGGCTTCCAATCTGACACATCTTTTACATTTCTTGGATCCACTGCTATTTCACCATTAGAGACAACATGACCCAGAAAAGAAACTTCCTTCAACTAGAACTCACACTTGCTTCGCTTAGCATACAGCTTATGCTCTCTGAGTTTCTGCAAAACCAACCTCAAATGTTCGGCATGTTCATCTTCAGTCTTGAAGAATACCAGTATATCATCAATGAATACCACCACAAACTTATCAAGAAACTCCATGAACACCTTGTTCATCAAATACATAAAGTATACAGGTGCATTGGTCAAGCCAAAAGACATAATTGTGTACTCATACAACCCATACCTTGTAGTGAATGCTGTCTTAGGGATGTCTGAGCGATGAATCTTTAATTGATGATAACTAGGGCGAAGATCAATCTTAGAAAACACACAAGCACCTCTCAATTGATCAAACAAGTCATCAATCCTTAGCAGTGGATACTTATTCTTGATAGTGGCTTCATTAAGAGATCGATCGTCCACACACATCTGTTGAGTACTATCCTTCTTATCAACAAAGATTACAGGCGCCCCCATGGTGATGAACTGGGGCATATGAAACCTTTCTCCTACAACTTCTTTAACTGTTTCTTAAGTTCCTCTATCTCATTAACCCCCATTCTATATGGTCACTTAGCTATAGGTGCAGTTCCAGGTAATAATTCAATAATAAACTCAATATCACGGTCAGGTGGCATACCTAGTAAGTCATTGGGGAACACATCCGAAAACTCCTCCACAATACGGTCCTACTGGTTGGCATCATCATTTAGCTGATTCACAGTAGCTGTTGGTTGTGCCTGCACTACCACTTCAACATTCATTCTATCTCCATTGGGTGCTGTCAAAACAACCACTTTCTCCTAACACGGAATCACTGCCTAGTGTTGCTTCATCCAGTCCATACCCAGAATGAGATCAATACTAGCCGTTCTCAACACCATAGGGCTCACATTGAAATCTTCCCCCTTAAAGAAAGACTAGCAGAGGGACACCAATAATACGCTGTCATGCTTCCGCCCGGTGAGTTTAGTAGTACGGGGTTTTTCATGGCACATAAGGGTATACTATGCACTCTAACAAAAGCTTGTGAAATGAAAGAATGCGAAGCACCAGAATAAAAAAGAACTATAGCAGAGATGGAGTTGACACTGAACGTACCAAGCATGACCTCAGGCGCCTCCTATGCGGTCTCTGCAGACACATGGTTTACTCTTCCAGTGTTAGGTGGTGGCTGTGAAAACTTCCCTTTGTTGTTGTTATTCTGGTTCTGTGGAGTTTGCTGATTCAGCTTCTCAGGGCAATTGTAAGACAGGTGCCCTTCCTTTCCACAATGGAAGCACTAGTTGGAGGTGTTAAGAGCATTAGTCTTCATAGGAGCATTGTTGGAGTTCCCATGATGCAGTGCTTGCTGACCTCCCTGCTGATGGTTCTACTATCGCTGCTGGAACTAGATGCACTGTAGGTATGGACCACGGTTCCACTGATTAGGTGGCCCCTGGGACCTCTGCTGAAAACCTTGTGGTGGGTTGGTGCACAGGCGAGTGTTGCTTCCAGAGGCCTATCCTTGAAGCCTCCTCTTCTTGGCTTCCATCTCCTTGCGCTTATTGTCAATTACAATGGCGCGGTTCATGAGAGCTTGGACGTTAGGGTAGGTGTTGGAAATAAGCTGGAGCTGAAGACCATCGTACAGTCCCTTGAGAAATCGACGCTGCTTATCTGCATCATCTACCACCTCATTAGGAGTGTAACATGACAACTGAGCAAACTTGTCACGATACTCCACCACAGACATAGACCCTTGCTTCAGGGCCCTGAGCTCCTCCTGCTTGAGCTCTACCAATCCTTCATGAATATGATATGATCTAAAGTTCTCCTTGAATTCCTTCTAGGTGATCTCAGGAGCATCGTCCGGACGTCCATATTGAAAAGACTCCCACCAATCTTGAGCTACTCCCTGAAGCTGACCGGAAGCATACAACACCTTCTCTAGGTCATTGCACTGTGCTATGTTCAATTGCTTCTCCACCACACGTAGCCAGTCATCCACCTCCAACGGATCAGTAGCATGAGTGAACACCAGAGGGCGTTCCTTCATGAATTCAGCTCGCTTGTCCCTAACATGGACAGGCGGTGGTCCTCCTGTGGGCTGATTCTGTATGTGCTGCATCATTGTCTACATGAGTTGCGCCTGCATTCCCATGAGCTGCTCCATAGTCATTGGTGGTGGTGGTGGTGGTGGATTCATCGGAGCACCTGTGCCACGACCCCTGCCTCTGCCTTTGCCTCCTCTAGCAGCCATCTGTTTTCCAAGGCACATAGGTGAGATTTAGAAACATTCCTCAAAAGATCACTTGTATAAAAGAAAAAGTAAAACTGCATAGTTCTGGGCGAAGTTCCAACAACAGCAGATCGGTAAAACAGGAATATCTCGAGTTCCATATATCAAATAATGGCGTTATTTACATGGTTAGAAAGATTACGAAATTGTGTACAACTTTCTTATAGAACGCTTTTCCAGATTCTGTCATTAAGTTAGTCGAAAATAGAGATAAACCAAAACTGTTCTGGACTTCAGACAGCGCAGCAACTTCAACTTACAACAGTTATATCTCCCAAACTAGAACTGATAATAAAGTGATTCGAGCGGAATTTGAAATATACAGAAGTCTAGTTATCCTAATAAAAATTTCTTAAACTTTTCTCAAACCAATATTGAGATGTAACTAAAAGAACACAGACTGCTCCAGAAAACAGCAAGCGACAAGACAGGATAAACCAACCCAACTATTTATTCATAAACTTAAACCTCACCATTCTTAGCTATGGAACTTGTGGACAGGCCCACAAGGTTCCAGCACTCATTACAAAAATCGAACTCACTCATAAGCATAAGGATAAATCAACTAAGCATACCAATTTCACACCACACGACAAGACTCGACTCGACTCGACTCGCTCTACTAGCGTTTTATTACATTAAGGGACTTCAACTCCTATGGTGCACCATTACGGGGAAGCTTCTCATAGACCTTGGGCATCTTGAGGCGCTCTCTATACTCATCTATCCGTGCCTCGTGCCTCTTGCGAGTCTTATTCAATCTTGTTAGCTCCTGCACAAGGTGCTCCTTCTGCTCCATCAAGTCATAAGCAAAGTGTATCATCTCCATAGTGGTTGGTTCCAGATCCTTAGGTCCATCATAGCCCATCCAAGCTCCTGATGATGAAAAGGAAGGTACTGAAATTGATCCTTCTTCATGGCTGAAACGTCCTTGATTTCCACGAAGGAAAATCCACAGAAACGAAGTGTAAAATGACGAAACGATCCGTCAATTTACCCAAATCTCAGTGATACAGCAAGTCATACACGATTATCAGAGTACAATAAAGAGTTTTACATAAATTATTCTCTTCGCCACGCAGGGCGGAACACACTCACAGATAGCAGCCTGAACAGCCTCAGATGAGGATAGCAGCGGAAAACGATCTCCTGGAACCAGCTCGAGCGCCGAATAGACCCTCTAGTCCTCCCAGTCATCGCCCTTGTAGTCATACTCGGGCTCGGAACCTGCAAAAATCTATCAGTACACATGGTACTAGCCACACATCGCCCACCCTATGCTTGCATTGCTTTGTGGAGAGTGGAATGCATTGGGGAAAGTAGAAAGAGACCTATTTAGGCTGTGGGTTTCCTATGCAAGTAGTTAATGTTTTAATAATAATATGTTCATCAGGTTTTCTTTTATTAACCCATCTTATTCACACGTTCTCCCCACCCATCACACACACCTCATCTCATCTCACTCTCTCTCTAGGCGACGAGATCGACTCCCGCTCAGATCTCGCCTCAACGGCCAGAGCCAGAATCCAACACGTAACCCGGGGGAAAGGTAGAGAAGGACTCCTCTCTCTAATCAAGTGAAGCGTAGGTCACGGGAATGTCCATATCCGCGGACACGGCTATATGTATAGATCGATCAACTCTGCAGAGCGTGTACACCTGGTAATCCACAAGATCGCCATCCTCGACGATTCGGCTCGTCTAGGCTGATTCCGACTGCCTCCCAACCAGTACAGTACCACCCTACCACTCAGCCCTGGGCCACCCCAGAGTCCACCAAAATGCTGAGACTGTGAGACGTAGTACCGGGCCCCCAAGGTCACTACGCTGTCTTAGGAGGGTGTGGGTCCCCATGCCCGTACCTCCCTACACTATCACCTTCCAACCTGGTAGTAGTGGTACCGCCCTAGTCAGTCGGGTAATCGTCCCCCGCCCATCGGGAGCGAGTGGTGTGCACGAAGGTCCCATGGTTCCAGTTCTCAAGACGTACCAGTCCTTAGGGGGACCGGACATGATATCTTTTCAAAAGGGGATCACCAACTCCCCGTGCCACGACAGCACCTCACCAGGGATAACCAACACCCTAGTCCACCTCTCACATATACCTGCCACAGGTAACTCTCACAAGGGATGCCCAGGTTGCACCCCTTCGGCAAGACTTGCCCAGAGACTCGTCGTAAGATCCTATCTGATCGACTCGACCCTCACCACACACCCAAAACACACGCCAAGATCTCCCCATGTTCATTATCTAGTTTTTCCCAATTTTTACGGCACCTCGTGCCCTACGCACATACGTCTCTCCCTCACCAGCATCACATCACAGATATAATGCGAGTAAGAGTAAAGCAGTAAGTATGTAACAAGCGAGCATCTAGCCTATCAGCGGGTGTGCAGGAGTAAGGTTGCAATAAGGTATAAGGCTCAAGTAAAACTACCATGCAACCTAACATCATATTATTGCATGAAAGATGAAACGCTAGCAATTTTAGCTATAGCATGCGTAATAGGATCTACGAGATTGGGTGGGGCGTGGCACCTGATAGGTCGTCTCCCAAGTCCTCGCTGTAGTCGGGGTCATACTCCTTAGTCGGCAGGTCCTCCGGCTCTGTTAAACGTAACATATGGTCGCGTGAGCAACTCCTATAAAGGTGCACAATGGAGCAACAAAAAATTCAAAAGATCCAAAGGCACTCAAACACAAGCCTATGACATAGAGCTCATTTTTAGAAAGATTTGAGCACTGGTTTGGTATTTTTCTGAGTTAAAATGAATTAGTTATGAGTTTTCAAAGATTAAATGAATTTCTGAAAAAGAAAAAGAATTGGAAATTCCAGGCAGTGACACGTGGCAGCATCCGATTGGCTGGGACAGAGTGAGTCACTGATAGGTGGGTCCGTTAACTAGTCAACGGCCAACGATCAACTTTGACCGGGCTGAGACTGGGCTCTGGTGGGCCGGCTAGGGCTGGATATGGGCTGGGTTGGGCCGGTCTGGGCCGGGCCGGCCTAGACATGTGGCAGCTCCTCGTGATGCCATGTTGCATTGTGGATTCGAAAAGAGGGGCTCCAGTCTTGTAGGCATGGCTCACGGAGAGCGTGAACCAGCGGTTCACGGGTGCACGTGGGGTCTACGGTGGACCGCGTTCACCTTCTCTTCCCTCCTCTTGGTTCATGGTGCACATGGTGCACCGAACTACGGTCCCAGTCCTTCCCCTTGCTTCCCCACGTGGTGGCGCGCCCGTCGGCGGCGAGCGGCTGTTCTCTGGCCACGGCGGCTCCTCGACAACATTTTTAGGCTCAACCGAGGACTTCTCGGCCCATCCTTGCCCAGCGAGGTGGCCGGCGTGGTTGGGAACACTCTCGGCACGCTAGTGCTCTGGAGCGCGGCTCCACCGATAAGGTAAACGCGAGCAGCTCCCTCACGTGGCTCTCTTCCTCCATCTTGCTGCGCGCGGCGCGTCCCTTGCCAAGGCAAAACAAGTAACCCTCCTTCCTTCGCTTCTACCGGACTGACGTGGCAAGAACGGAACCTCGCCATGGTGAGCTCTAGCCATGGCAGGCATGCTCTGTAGCGTGTCGCCCTCCAGCGTTCCAAGGACCTCGATGCGCAGTGCGGTCCGTGGTTGGGGTGGTAGATGTGCATGCGTGTGTGTAAGCAGGGTATAGGGGTCAGGGCCTCCTCTCGCTCATTCCCGGTACGGAGACGGCGAAGTGATGCCCGCGAACACTACTATAGAGAGCCGGGAGGGTGCTGGGGCTCATCGTAGGTGGCCATGGCGAAGGGATATCGATGCAGGGCGAGTTGATGCAGTGTCGGGGCGAGGCCGTGCCGTGCCGTGCCGAGCAGCTACTCCGCGGTAGCCGATCGGGTCGTTGCCTTCCGTTCTAGTGGCTCCTCTTCGGTGGCTCCGGTAGAAGCCTCTCTTCTCTACCCCCCCCCTTCTCCCTCCTTTCCCTGCTTTTCTTGGTCGCGATGGAAAGCGGTGGCCACCAGGGCGGTGGCGAGGTGATGGGTAATGGCTAGGGCACCCCGGTGGTGCCTTCTTATAGGGAGGTGGTGATCCTGGCGAGGTGAACGGTGGGAAGGGGGCTTAGGGCCACGTGGAGGTAATCGGTGCGCTTAGGCTAGGGTTACGGTCATGGCGCGGTCGTGGGTTGCCTTGGCGCCTCCGTTTTGGCACAACAACCTGCTCAGCTTTGTACGAGGGTGCCAGAGGCGGTTGCAAGGGCGCAGGCCATAGCGGTGGCATCATGGTGCGGATGGCTCTAGTTGGTGACGGTGGTAGTGTGGATAGGCAATGTGGCATCGCATCCACATGTTCGTTGTCACTCGACGTGAAGAAACTGGCTGGCGATGGAGATTCCCCCTCCTCTGTCCTAACTCGGGCACGAAAAGGGGTGAAGGCACGAGGAGGACGATGACAATGGGGTCCCAGCTGGCGGTGACCGGGAAAAAGGGAAGAGCGGCTCCCAGCTGGGCCGCTTGGCGCTGTTGGGCTATGCCGAAACCGTGGCCCGTCATGGTGGGAGTGGGGCAGCTGAAAAGGCTGGGCCAGTTGGGGGGGTTGGGTCGGCCTGCGGGTGTCGGTGTGCGTCCTGCTGGGCTGGAGTCCGTTTGCGGGCTGTGGAGCCAGGCTGGCTGGAGCTCTAGGCCAAAAGGGGTTTCTCTATTTTAGCTTAATTGAATTAGCTCTTCTATGTTATCTCTTCATTTTTCTAGCTACTCCATAGTTCCTACATGCATACACATGTGTTGCCTACACATGTATGCCCTAGTGGGGTCCACTAGAGGTCATTTAGGGTTCCACCAAGGGTTGGCAACACACCTAAATAAATGTTGTTGCTTTTATTAATCAATACAAAAGAACATAAGAAGCAACTCATGCAAATTTGATTAAATACAAGGATATAAACATCTACAATAGGTACTACTTATGCAACTAGGGTAGTTTTCCTACAAGACATTCACCAACCATTGGCTATTTTTAGAAAAAAATTTGTAGTTGTGATTTTTTATGATTTTTTTTATTCTCTGGAAATTTCTGGGTTGTTACAGTGCTTCCCCCTCACAGAAATCTCGTCCCGAGATTTAAGGTGTGACATACCTTTCAAAGAGGTAGGGGTAAAGCATACGGAGTTCGGACTCCTTCTCCCATGTAGCTTCCCGTTCAGTGTGGTTGCTCCACTGAACCTTGCACATGGGTATCACGGTGCTTCTAGTCTCCTTCTCAGCTTTGTCTAGTATCCGGATCGGGTGTTCTTTGTACTCTAGGGTGTCCTGAATATCTAGTGCATCTATGTGTACCTCTTGCTCTGGCAACTACAAGAACTTGCATAGCTGGGACACGTGAAACACTAGGTGTACTCCTGTCAACTCCTCGGGCAACTCTACCTTGTATGCCAATTTGCCGATCTCTGACAAATCCTATAAGGTCCCACGTACCTGGGAGCCAACTTCCCTTTCACATGAAATCTGATGGTGCCTCGAAGTGGGGAGACTTTGAGATAGACATAGTCCCCAACCTGGAATTCGAGGTCTCTCCGACGGTTATCTGCGTAGCTCTTCTGTCAGCTTTGGGCAATCCTTAGGTTCTCTCGCACTTGGGCGACTCCTTCTTCGGCTTCTTTGATCTTCGTGGGGCCAAAGAATGATCTCTCTCCTACCTCTGACCACATCAGAGGGGTTCTACACTTTCTGCCATACAATGCCTCAAACGGTGACATCTTGAGACTAGCCTGGTAGCTATTGTTGTACAAGAACTCTGCATGGGACAAGCTTTTCTCCCAATTAGACCCATACTTCAAGACACAAGCTCGAAGCATGTCCTCCAAAATTTGATTAACCCTCTCTATTTGACCATCTGTCTGTGGGTGGTACGCGGTGCTGTAATCCAGTCGCGTCCCTATGGCCTCGTGGAGACTCTTCCAGAACTTGGACACGTATTGCGTGCCACGATTAGACACTATGCTAGTGGGGGCTCCGTGGAGTCTGAGAATGTGCTCGATGTATAGATCTGCTAACTTCTCAACTCTATAGTCAATCCTCACAGCTATGAAGTGAGCTACCTTGGTCAGTCGGTCAACAATCACCCAAATCGAGTCATGGCCTTTAGGGGTTCGAGGTAAACCCACTATAAAGTCCATGGATATGCTCTCCCATTTCCACACCGGGACGTCCAAGGGTTTAAGCAACCCAGCCGGTCTCTGATGCTCGGCCTTGACCCTATTGCAAATGTCGCATCGCGTGACATGCCCAGCAATATCTGCCTTCATGTTCTTCCACCAGAACTGTTTCTTCATATCGGCATACATTTTGGTGCTTCCTGGGTGGATACAATACTTAGAGTCATGACCCTCTTCCAAGATTTCTTGCCGCAAGGCGGGATCAGATGGTACATAGATTCTGTCCTTGTACCAGTACACTCCTTGCACATCTTCTCTAAACTCGGGGCACTTGCCCCTCTTCATGAGTTCTCGGATCTCCCAGATTTCTAGACACTCTAGTTGAGCATTGCAGATCCGATCCTTGAGGTTGTATTGCACTCGAAGCTCGCTTAGCATACCCTTTGGTAGAATCTCAAGATGAAGGTCACCCATTTCCTGACACAGCTCGGGTGGTATAGCTTCCATGGACAGATTGTGGCAATAGCTCTTTTGGCTCAAGGCATCAGCAACTACATTAGCTTTTCCCGGATGATAGTGAATCTCCAGGTCTTAATCCTTTATAAGCTCTAGCCATCTGCGTTGTCTCATGTTCAGATCCTCTTGTGTGAAGAAGTACTTTAGGCTCTTGTGATCGGTGTAGATATCACACTTATTACCGATCAAGTAGTGCCTCCAGATCTTTAGGGCATGCACAACAGCGGCAAGCTCAAGATCGTGGGTCGGGTAGCATTGCTCATGGTCCTTCAACTGTCGGGACGCATAGGCAATGACTCTCCCACTCTACATCAAAACGCAACCCAGTCCCTGTCTGGATGCATCACAATAGACTACGAAGTCTTTCTGGATATCGGGCAAGGCAAGAACATGAGTGGTGGTAAGCTTCTGTTTCAGAGTCTGGAAGCTATGCTCACACTCGGGCATCCATTCAAACTCATTAGTCTTCTTCAGTAGGTTGGTCATGGGCTTGGCTATCTTTGAGAAGTTCTCGATGAACCTTCGATAGTACCCGGCCAATCCGAGAAAGCTATGGATATCGGTCACAGTGCGGAGTTGGTCCCACTCCTTCATAGCTTCAATCTTTGTGGGATCTACTGCGACTCCCTCAGCAGTGAGAACATGACCAAGAAAGGTGAGTTTTTCGAGCCAGAAGTCACACTTGCTAAACTTGGCATAAAGCTGATTCTGCCTCAACTTCTCCAGAACCACTCTCAAGTGTTGTTCATGCTCTTCGGCGGTGGAGGAATAGATAAGGATGTCATCAATGAACACCACCATGAACTTGTCCAGCTCATCCATGAATACCTTATTCATCATGTTCATGAAATAAGCCAGGGCATTAGTGAGTCCGAAGGACACCACTGTGAACTCATATTGCCCATATCTGGTGATGAAAGTTGTCTTAGGAATGTCCTCGGGTCTGATTTTCATCTGATGATACCCAGACCTGAGATCAATCTTGGAAAAGTATTTGGCATCTTTCAGCTGATCTAGGAGGTCATCGATCCTGGGCAGAGGATACTTGTTCTTGACTGTCATGACATTCAAGTTCCGATAGTCAATGCACATCCTCATGGATCCATCCTTCTTTTTCACGAACAAAATAGGGGAACCCCAAGGCGAAGCACTAGGTCTAATGTACCCCTTGTCCGATAACTCCTTGAGCTGTTTCTTTAGCTCCTCCAGCTCATCGACTGACATGCGGTAGGGTCTTTTAGCAATAGGCCCGGTACCAGGCAGAAGGTCAATCACAAACTCTACATCCCGATCAGGTGGCATGCCTGGCAACTCCTCAGGAAACACGTCAGGGTACTCATTCACAACGGTTACCTCCTCGACTATCTTGGCCTCTAAGGCACACAACATAGAGACTGTCTTTCCCTGATTAGGCTTACAGCGGATTATGTGACCACTCGGGTGAGTGATCTCTACGTACCTTGGTGAACAAGATATCACTCCTTTGTGCTGTGTCAACCAATCCATTCCCAGTATGACATCTAATCCCTCAGATGGAAGTAAGGTGAGATCGGCTAGAAAAGGGTAGCCCTCAATGGTGATACTCACTCCCTGACATCTCTTGGTGCATATAATGTGACCTAAAGGTGAACTGGTGTCAATGGGCTCCTTGCGGGGGGTCATAGGTATGCTATGCTCTCGTGCAAACTTGGTGGAAATGTATGAACAAGTAGCTCTAGAGTCGAACAAAACCGAAGCTATAGCTCCCTGTACCAAAAACATACCGTACACCACGTCGGGACCGTCCTGGGCATCCTCCATGGTCATGTGGTTGAGACGACTACGGGCAGCCCCTACAACGTTCTTGCGCGGAGCAGCAGGTGTAGCAGCCTGTCTCACCTGGGTCAGAGCAGGCGGTGTGCCGTTCTTGACGGGGCACTCAACGATCTTGTGACCAGGCTAGCCACAACCGAAATAGGTGAAGGGTGCGCTACTGTGGAGGTGGGCGTAGCGGTCCTCCACGTGCCAGCTCCCAAAGTGGGGCGACTCGGAGCGGGACGGCTCTGAGTGGGGCAGTGGTAGTTGGCGATGTAGGTACCACCTCCATGGCTCGGAGCGGTCATAGCCCCCTGAGTGTAGCGTGAGCGGAGCGAAGGAAGCACGTGAGCATGTGGCCTCTGCAGGGCCAGGCCACGAGAGGAACTCTTGAACCGGCGCTTCTTCTCCTTATGGAGGGTGTCTGCCTCCAGATGATCCCTCTCCAACTCCAGTACCTTGTTGACCATCTCGCGAAGGGTGCGGTAGGCATGACCCGAGAGGGCCACCTTGAGATGAGAGTTTAGCCCCTTCTTGAAGCAGTACATCTTCTTCTTCTCGGTATCGGTCTCACCTGGAACCTACCTCATCATGCGGGTGAAGCGAGTGGTGTACTCCTGAACCTTCTGGGAGCCCTGGGAGATGTTGCGAAACTCCTCCACCTTGGCATCCATGACACCTTCAGGCATGTGGTGTTCATGGAAGGCCTCGATGAACTCCTCCCAAGAGATACTCCCCGGGTCCTTGTGGGCGTCGCAGTAGCTGTCCCACCATGCACGTGCAGCGCCAGTGAGCTGGTGGGCGGCGACCCCCACGCACTCCTCATTAGTGCAGGTGGTGAGGTCCAGCTTCTTCTCCATCTCACGGAGCCAGTCCTCGGTGGCGATGGGGTCATCGTCGGTGGTGTCGAAAGTAGGAGGCCTCAGCTTGAGGAAACCCTCCAACTTCTGCTGGAAGTCATGGGGAGGACCCCTATGGTGGTGAAGCATCCCCTGAGCCAGCGCCTCCAAGAGGTGGGTTTGGCGGTCCATCACCTCCGCCAACTGTGGTGGTGGCGGCGGCGGTGGTGCTCCTCCTCCAAGCTACTGGGCGGCACCCGCCCCCAGTGCGGGCTCCTCTGGTGCGGGCTCCTCCCTGGCACCGAAAGGAGCTCCCCTGCCTCCTCCATGGCCACGGCCACGACCATGGGCCATGGGCATGGGGGAAAGCGAGCGGTTGTTCAAATGAGCAGAACGGCGGCAAGACATCTCTCTGCAGGGTTAGGTCATTATTTAACATTTTTTGTTAGATGCATTGTTAAGTGGTTTATCAATTTAAAATAAGATTTCTATCCAACACTCATACAAAGATGCAAATAAGAACCATAAGATGCAATAAGATCCAAAACATCCATTACATTAATTTATTACATAGCGACATCTCTAGTAGCTACACTAACAGATTCGCGGGAATCATGCTACTCGCAGGCAGCTCCAAAAGTGGGACATCCTACTTTACTCCCTGGGTGCGCCATATCTCTGGCCACGCAGGGCTCAACATGTCTACTACTACATTAACTACTCCTATCCGGGAGTGACGGGTGGTGCAGAAGGGCCGGAAGTGGAAGCCTCGGGAGTGCCCTCCATGGCATGGAGCTCGTCGTCGGAGCGGTGGATCCTCGCGACGTAGGTGAGAGCGTAGTCCAGCATCTCTGTCCTTGGAACCTCAGAGTAATCCTCTATCGGGTAAGCCTTGAAGTTGAGCTTGGTGGCCTCAATGTGGATGGACTGTCTGCATGGCTTCTTGCGCATCCCAGGTAAGAGGACGTCCTGGACCTTCCCGATCTCTTGGATGCGCTTGCGATCAGCGTCGATCCAAGCCTGCCTGATGCGGTTCACCTTGTCCTAAAGGTACTCGGTGCACTTGATGTAGTGGACCAGGTGATGCATGTCGTAGGTGGTGGTGACGGCAGCCTCCACAGCCAACTTCTCCATCGTGTTGCAACGGGCCTCCAGGGCAAGCTTCCTGATGCCACAGTGCTTCTCCTTCTCATGGAACTCCCTCAGAGTAAGCCTCTGATGCTCAATCCGATCCTCGAACTCAAGCACCTTGGACTCAAGATAGTCGTGGCGAAGCTCAGCCTCCCCAACTTTGTCCTTGAGGTTGGCGATCTCCTCCCGAAGTGACTTCTCACAGGTCTCGTAGAAGGTCTTCATTCTGTCATAGCCCATGCACTCCTCTTCGAGCTTGCTGACCATCTCCTCCTCCTTGCGCTCCACCTTGAGGAACTCCTCGTCGCAACGGAATAGGAAGTCTCGGTAGCGGCAGTTCTGCATCTCCACATCCATGATGTAGCGATCCTGGGCGATGATGTACTGCGTGGAGGCCCTCAAGCAGGGGTCAACCTCGTCACGCGCAGCACGTTCTGCAGTAGTGATCTATGGCTCCGAGAACCTGTTGAGGTCCAGAGCGGCAGGCAGCAGGCGGTACGGTCCCGTCTTGAGGTAGTCATGTGCGTCACGCATCACACTACGAAGAGAAGTGCACGAGACAGACTGCACGCATGAAGTCATGGAGTTCTCCACCTCTAGTGTCTCGAAGGCACGCAGCACGGGTACGAACTCGCTGGTGGGGACCTTGAGGTGGACCACAATGTGGCCCTTGAACCCGTCGGGTCCAGGCTCACCCTGGCACACGTACTCGATCTTCTCTGCGGGGACACCTAGCGAGTCCAGTATGTCATACAGGATCATGGCGAACCCACGGTAGGCCAGTCCGTCCATAGGAAGCTCAACAACAGGAGCCATCTGCAATTTTAACCGTAAGACGGAGTCAGTACTCGTTATTTATGAAGTATCTTGAGTAATACAGAGTGAAACTTGGTAAGACAAGACGAAACAAGATAAATCAGGGTGATACTTGGTGAATCCCGAGTGATACAGGGTGAATCAGGGTGGAACGGAGCGATGTGATGGGTAAGGTAGAACGAAATTTAGGTAAGAGAGTGTGAAATTGAGGTAAGCCATGCACGAAAATGCAGCACGGTCGGTAATATAACTGAAAGTGTCAAGATCTTTCATAATCCTATTGTCCAAACCTACGGGTCCGTCCTAGGGTCAAGCATGGCTCTGGTACCAACTGAAACGTCCTTGATTTCCATGAAGGGAAATCCACAGAAACGAAGTGTAAAATGACGAAATGATCCGTCAATTTACCCAAATCTCAGTGATACAGCAAGTCATACACGATTATCAGAGTACAATAAACAGTTTTACATAAATTATTCTCTTCGCCACGCAGGGCGGAACACACTCACACATAGCAGCCTAAACAGCCTCAGATGAGGATAGCAGCGGAAAACGATCTCCTAGAACCAGCTCGAGCGCCGAACAGACCCTCTAGTCTGACATCCGGCCCAGTTTGGAATTTGGCCCATAGTGGCCCATGTGCATGTTAATGAGATATTGTGGAGAGTTTAGTCCCACCTAGGTTGTTAAAGGTGGGATAGACCAACATATAAGGCTTCTAGAGTCCATCCCACCATCCCCGGGTTAATCCTTTTACGCGAAGCGAGGACGAAAGCGTAAGTGGGATGGTGGTAGGTGTGGTTTGCTCAGCGTGCAGAGTGGATCTAAGCCGTTTGGACTCTGGGGGCGTTACAAATGGTATCAGAGCCGACCTTCGCGACCACGGGCGCGTGCAGGCCAGGGGCACGGACATGGGGTTCATTGCGCGTGTAGGCCCTGCGGGGTGCATGGGATGGCACATGTGCCGGCACTGGGCGCACGGTTGCGTGTGCTAAGAGGGAACGTTCCTTGTCATCGTTTGCTCGGTTGTGGGTGTGTTGGGCCGACGAGGATGTCGGTTTCTTTGAGGGGGGTGTATGTGACATCCGGCCCAGTTTGGAATTTGGCCCATAGTGGCCCATGTGCATGTTAATAAGATATTGTGGAGAGTTTAGTCCCACCTTGGTTGTTAAAGGTGGGATAGATCAACATATAAGGCTTCTAGAGTCCATCCCACCATCCCCAGGTTAATCCTTTTACGCAAAGCGAGGACGAAAGCATAAGTGGGATGGTGGTAGGTGTGGTTTGCTCAGCGTGCAGAGTGGATCTGAGCCGTTTGGACTCTGGGGGCGTTACAATGGCTCTCCAACGGCGAGCACACAGCCCCATGTAAGCTTTGGTAGCTGCATCATCCATGCTTCCTTCCTCGGTGGCATGTCTAGCCATGGACTTGTAGATAGCCTATACTCGAAAACCTTTCATTTCATTGCTCTAGACAAAGATAGTCACCGTAGCCTTCCAATATGTATCCTCCAGGGGGTGCTTGTTCAATCTACAACAATACTCCACAGCTACATCCCAGTCCTGATAGTAGGCCTGTAGCAACCCTACAAGTCGGGAGTGGGCGTAGGATGCAACATCTCCTAGCTTAATGTAGTCCTGCTGATCCCATCCCATGGGTGGCTCCTCATCATCTGCGGGGGCATCCTGCGGTGGTGCTAGGGCGCCATGTCCAGGGGCAACAACTCTCTCTGGGGTGTCCTCCACTTCGGGATCATCACGAGGCTCCATGGATGCATTCACCGGGGCAGGGTTCACACCTTGCCGGTGAGCGGCTAAACGTGTGAGAGGCATCTATAGGAGCAAAGATGGAATTAGAATAGAGAAATAATTTCTTAATAGAATAAAGCTGTGAAAAGCATATGTTAGCAAATAACAAGGTAAATATTGAAAGCATGAAGTAAAAGCATCCATAAACGACCATTTCTATCTAGGCTTGCGTCCTACAGTCAACACGGCTCTGATACCAATTTGTCACACCCGATTTTAAGGATAAAATGGGATGCATAAATCTTATGTGCACCCAGAGATCAGTCACACACATAAGCCGACAAATTACAAAAGTACCATCATAGGTGTTTATTACATCATGAACAATATCATAATATAGTCTTTACATAAGCGTAGCGGAAAACAAAAGATAACTCTTGTGGAAGCTCCATATCACAGGGACTTCAACTGGTTGACCCCAAGCTGAGTAATCCTCAGGAAAGTCCTCGTGACCACTTCCATTTGTTACCCATCCAGGATTTTTATCCAAATAATGAAAATAAACAAGCGTAAGTACATCCCGTACTTAACAAGATAACATGGGGTTATGACGCTCAAAAGGCTGACATGGTTTGACTGCATTTAGCATTTTTATTGAGTCAAGGCTTTGTCATTTACTATCATTAGATTTTGCTTAAGCCCCTTGTAACCCACAAGATCATTTAATGAGAGCAATATTGTCATCATAGTATCATCATATTATCATCATAAGGTGAATACATATTCTGTCAGTTTTCCAGGCCGCTCATGACCGAGAGCATGGCTGTTATAACAGTTTTACACTCTGCAGAGGTTGTACATCTTTACCCGTGAGTCATGATTCCCATTTGCCTAGGGCCCGTCAACCTGCTAACACTTCCAAGGTGAGTAGGCAGGGTACACTATGAAGCCTTTCAAAGGTTCATCTAACAAGTTTGGGTCGCTAGGTTTCCTCGGCAAGCAGATGTAGAGCTCCCCTTCCGAGAGGCACAATGACGTGCAACTTATACACTAACGGACAGAGGCTGCACTATACCCATCTTGGCACGCCCCTCCTGCACCATAAAGGTAACCCCTAACAAGCTAGAAAAGGTCCTCCTACTGAGCTAAAGCCAGAGCCATGTAGCCCTCATGGTTGTATAGTGAATCCCAAATTTTACTCACAGATAACTCCTTAGGGAGGGCCAAGAGCATCATGTATAAAAGCCAAGAGCTCCCTCGCCCTATGTCCAAGTTGCTAAAAAGCAAGTTTTAACCTTGGTTGCATAAAGCCATTAGTCATCATTCAGATCATATGTAATTAATTTGAGCACTAGCAAACTACCCATATGCAATTGATCCCAAGGTGACAAGCTATGAGGGTAACAAAGTGCTAGGTACATCCTTAGGGTAGTCAATTTAGACACATGCAACATGAATTATGATAATTATATGGTGAATAGGACAACAAGGAAGATCCCATGCTATACTTGCCTTGCTCAAAGCACTCCTATTGATCTGAGTCTTCAACGAAGTACTCTTGGTCTCCGACGTACTACTCACCGTCTGTACTCGATTACCAACATCATCATACAAGCATCCATACAATCATGCACGAAGCAAACATGAACAATAATTAGAACAGTACACTAAATAGTAGAAAATCAAGATGAAAAGGTTTTAAAATGAATCTACATCTCACTACGAACACACAGACGCGAAGATCACGAAAATCGGATCTAAAACATGAAAGTTACGCACTAAAGAAGTTTTCCTATAGCAATTTAATAGATTAAACCTAATCATGAATTTTAAAAGTTAAAAACCTAATTAACAGTAGCACTAACATATATATTACTTAATTATGAACCTAACGCAACTTGATTGGATTGAATCGGAGTTAAAACGGAGATTTTAGGGCCTAAACAAGATCTAGTGGCAATTCTATAAATAGATTGAAGTCTTTTTGGATTTAAAATAATTAAATTCAGGATTTAAACAGGCCAAGGACTACGGGTAAGATTAATATAAAGTACAGGGGCTAGTTAGAAAGAAGATAGGGACGACGGGTTCTATAACAGAAAAGCGCAGGGGCTCTTTAGCAAGATTGGCAGCCGAAGGGGTATGGAGGATCTTGGGCCGTTGGATTTGATATGGACAGATCGGATTAGAACTGAGGGAGAGGAAGAGGGAGCTACTGGCCGACACAGTAGCCAGCGCGGCAATCTGCCATTGCTAGCGCTGAGAACTCGTCGGCGAACCTCAAATTAGGCCCTAGAGACCACGGCTAAACTCGGTAATTGGACGGGGAGATAGAGAAGACGATGGCGAACACACCATGGGCAACTATGCGGCCGGAGATGGCTTGGGGACGGCGTGCGGCTTTAGAAGGCGGACGGCGGACTCCTGCAGAGGGTCGGTGGCATGCAGTGAGCAAGAGAGAGGGAGAAAAAGAGGGAAAACCACTTAGGTGGCTTCCCAAACTCGTCAAGAAGCTCGGTAGCGAACTTACGGTCACGGCGAGGCATCGGCACAGTGAATTTGACCTCGGCAGCGGTGGTTTAGGATTCCGGCGGCGCTGCGGCTCGAGGCGCGGCTGTTGCTACTAATAGATGGAAAAAGAGGACACGGTGGGGGGCGGCGGTTTATATAGGCTAGCTGGGCGTCGAGATAGAGCCGAATCCCTGAATATCCGGAGTTGGATTGGTCGTTGCCAACGGAAGAGAGAGGGAGAGTCCGAGTTGGCCACGGGAGGAAGACGGCGTCGACATGCGGGGTCCACCTGTCGGTGGCGCGGGGGAGCGGGGCCGTTTGCCAGCGAGGCAGAGAGGAAGGGAGCGGGGCGAGCGCGCGTGGCTACCGGGCCGGCCTGCCGCGAGGGGACAAGGGAAGGGTGGGCCGAGCTGCCATCGGCCCATGCGGGGGGAATAGGAGGGGAGGGAGTGGGCTGCGGGGGAGAGGGTGAGGGCGGGCTGAGGGAGAGGGGGAGTGGGCCGGGCTGAGCAGGCCAGCTGGGCCAAAAGAGAGAGAAGGGAAGAGTTTTCATTTTCAATTACTTTTTCTTTCTTTTCAAAGCCAATTTCCAATAAGTTTTGAATTCTGCTCTCGAATTTGAATCAACCAATCAATACATAATTAATATGCAGTGACATGTATGCTCAAACATGTATCTATCCTTATAGTTGTTTTTAGTTTAATAAAAATTATTACTTCCTAAATTTGAATGCTTCACAAAAATTGCATAAATAAATCATTTTAAGCTATTTCGAAAAGATGAAAATTTTTGGGTGTTACAAAGGCTCTCCCTCTATAGTACCTGTTCGATCCAGACATTGTCTTATCCGAGCCTTCCACCATCCAGGGGGATATAAGATTTGTAAGATTTTGACACTCAAAGAGTTACGATTTTATCCCTGTCCTAATCTTATGATTCCGTTGTTTTAGACATTGACTCATCAACCCGATGGCGAACGTCCTGCTTGCGTGTCTGTTAGGAAATCGACTCATGTCACGTGGCCGCGTGAGGAGAAAAGGAGATCAAGAATTTGCTCACATACAGGAGATATGGCGATGATCACGCAAGATTTATTTTGGACTTTAGAAATTGATACGGCCGAAGTTAACGCAATGGAAACTTTATTCCGACTTTGAAACTTTATTCTGACTTGTAATAACATGGGATGGACTCATATTTTTGGAAAGACCAGCCGCCCTATCACACTATAAAAGCGTCGCCTGGCAAGGGGTGTTGACCTGCTGGAATGGATATTCATGGAGTTTGTTCGTATAGATGTTTTTCGATAGACATGTGCGTGCCGCACGTACATGTTTGCTAGTGGTAGTAACAAACTGTAATTTGACTTCTTTCACCATCTTATCTGGTAAAGCTGCATAGTCAAAGTGTTCTACTACCTCTGTCCATTAAAAGAAGTATATTTCTGGCTATATATTTGTATAGATATATAGCTAAAAATATACTTATTTTAGATAGAGATAGTACAACATATTTTTACCTAAAAAAATTATGATCCTCTTCTTTGAAAGTGATCGTTGAGTTGCCATGGATCCATGTGGTTCTCTAGCGCGACGAGATGGAATCTTTAGCTGCGCCCACCGTTTTCACAGTGGTTATTGGACAGCGCATTGCGACATGTAACATGTTCAAGGCCAGCAAGGAAATTCTGACAAAAGGCGAAACAAGGGGATCGAGTGAAATATTATATATATATATATATATATATATATATATATATATATATATATATATATATATATATATATATATATATATATATATATATATATATATATAGACACACACACTTCCTCAACGCGAAACACCATCAGAGCCTTTTCTAGATACTCTTTTTCTTTTTAGAATAGTGCATTTATTTATATATACATTTGCACATGGTCCAAGCAACCACACTACCGTTACAGGTCAGGCCAGCAAAGACATACACGGATCCACCCTAAAAAAGACGGCCGGCCGCGCCAAGCTGCATGGAAATAGGAAACTGGAAGGACCGACCAAACGACACAACACGACACAACACTAAGTTTTGCTCCGATCCACCAGCTCAACACGAACAAGAAAGCATATATATAACCTCTCCGATTCAATTGTCTGTCTGTATTTTGGTGTTATTTGTGTCTCATATGCCCATGACTGCAGCTAGTCACCTTTACACGTGTTGTTCTGATCTGTAGGGATGCCGCATGGAACGAAATGACCGACCTGCCGTTCATGCACCGGACAGTGGATGCGACATAACTACTGGTACCCCTTGTGCGACACGGCAGGAACAGACAGCGTATACACTACGTCAGAAATCCACATTAGAAACGCACGTAAACCATCATCAGAGACGCGGATAAGACGTGTCTGAAAATTTGCGTACCCAATGTGAACACATTAGAGACGCGCTTTTACGCGTATGTGATGAATAATCATCACATAAACAAAACGCGTCTGTTAAGAGTGTCTCATCAGAGACGTGCTTTGGCTATATGCGTCACTGGTGATAATTTACAAAAAAACAATAAAGAACCCATGCCAAGAAATGCAAACACACCAATCACTACGTAAAAAAGGATTTGCAGGGGCGGGTGAAAACCGTTTGTAGGGGCGGTTTGGCCAGCCGCCTCTATGCAAGGGTCTCTACAAATCATATATTTGTAGGGACGGTTCCCAAACCGCCCCTACAAATCGATTTGTAGGGGCGGCTGGATATTGAGCCGCCCTACAAATCGATTTCCAGAAATCACGAAAAAAGGGCAAAAAAATAGCAAATTTTTTTTTAATCCGAGGAGAACCCCACCGGCAACCACACACCACACTCTATGACTGTAGCATTTTTTCAAGATTTTTGCACACTTTGCGTAACCCGCGACCTCTCCCTCACGCGCCATCTCCTCTACCACTACACCTCACGTTCACTTGTGTCTACAATCCATTTTGGTTCCCCACATATTATACAAAACAAAGCATAAATTGATTGTTTGAGGCTCTAAACTAATTCAAATGAAAAAATTGTCAACTACAAAGTTTTATCACTTTTCGAGATCTACAACTTATATTTTGGTAGTTTCTCCATCCGAGGTCACTTATAAAATTTAAATTTTAAATTTTAGAAATTCGAACATAGTTTTCCATGACAAGATGATTTCAAATGAGAAAGTTATCAACTACAAAGTTTCATAACTTTTCAAAATCTACAACTTTCATTTTTACTGTTTGTCCATCTGAGGTTGTTTAAAAAAATCAAATTTTAAATTTTTGGAAATTCAAACGTAGTTTTCCTTGACAAGATGATTTCAAATCAAAAAGTTGTCAACTACAAAGTTTCATAACTTTTCAAGATCTACAAGTTTTAATTTGGTTGTTTCTCTATCCGAGGTCATTTACAAAATTTGAATTTCAAATTTTAGAAATTCAAATGTAATTTTCCTTGACAAGATGATTTCAAATAAAAAAGTTGTCAACTACAGAGTTTCATAACTTTCCGAGATCTACAACTTCTATTTTGATCATTTATTCATCCGACATAGTGGTAGTAACATTGTTCACAAATGTTACATATCCCTCTTATTGTTTATGAAACTACAAGAGAGATATGTAAATTTTGTAAACAATGTTATTACCACTTTATCGGATGAAGAAATGACCAAAATAAAACTTACAGATCTTGATAAGTTCTGCAACTTCTATGTTCATGATTTTTTCATCTGAAATCAATTAGTGTTCCAAAATAACGTTTGGAGTTGTCATTTTTTAAAATTCAAAATTCAAATAGATAAAACACAATCACATGAAAAGATGGATAAAATAATAGTGGTAAGAACACAATAAATTGATAGGGCATGATTTTAGAAATTTTTAGAAAAAAATCATTAAATTTGAAGTTAGTACAAGGGAGAAAGACTAGTTACAAGTTTTAGCCAGAGATTAAAAAGAGAAATAAGAGTTCTTCAACAATTTCAAATTTTAATTTCAAACAGTATTTTCAAGTAGTAAATGATCTCAACTGAAAAAGTTGTCAACTACAAAGTTTCATAACTTTTCGAGATCTACAACTTTGATTTTGATTGTTTTTCCATCCGAGGTCGTTTACAAAATTTGAATTTTAGTGCTTAATTTTTAATACCCGGCGTCTATTTGTAGGGGCGGCTCTATATTGAGCTGTCCCTACAAATCCGATTTGTAGGGACGGTTGGATATAGAGCCGCCCCTACAAATCGGGTCATTTGTAGGGGCGGCTGATAACACCGGCCGCCCCTACAAATCCATTTGTAAGGGCGGCTCATTTGGCAACCATTTGTAGGGGCGGCTAAATATAGAGCCGCCCCTACAAAAAAAGCAAGGCGTTGCTAGAAACATTTTTTCACGTAGTGAATGTCCATAGTGACTATAAAACAATTACCCTCTCAAAGTAATAAATAATAATTTATTTACCTTTGGACCCTATAGATGCTTCTAGGACCGGCCAGCCCAGTTGGACTCCCTCCTGGAGGAGAATTTGCTTATACAACATGCCGCTAGCGGCATCTGTACACAACAGGTCCATGGGATGGCCAAACCTAGCAAGCACCGACAGGGAGTGCAGGAACTAGAAGAACCTCAAAAGATTTCTTCTAGTATCACTCGGTGCGCCCAGTCACCTATCGGTTCTAGGGTGAGGAGCGGTGGACAGACAAGACCCAGGAGACGGGAGAGAGGACTGACCACCGATGAACCAACCGAATGGTTCTCTGTGCAAACACACATGCTAGAACACGGTCGGGGGGGGGGGGGGGGGGGGCAGGGGGGTCGGTTGTGTGATTTCTCACTCGTCGAATCCCACCAACATTGGTGGGCATGAGACCTCACTCCAGGACAGGGGCGCTGCCCGCCGTGGCTTGCACGCGCCCACTCTCCCCTACTTCACAAGATTTCTTCTAGTACCTCAAAGGTGTAGCCTCTGTTGTATCTTGGGCTTCTTGAAGATTCACACATAGCTTTCTCCATAAGGGGCCTCCTCTCTAGAGGATGCCTTGAGGGAATGCCATTCCAACCACTCGGACAAAGGATGCGGAGTCTTTTGGTTCACTCGGATGGAGGACTTGGGGGTAGGAAAGCTTGTAGAAAGCCTCTCGCCTCTAGGTCTATATTTATAACAGAAACCGAAGCAGGAGAGTGGCCTCCATCTGTTCCATGTCGATGACCCAAGGTTGGCCCTCGCTGGAAGCCGAACGATTCGGATTCCCAAGGCTCCATTATTGACTGCTTTGGTTTAGAGCTCTTCATAATGAGTGGATGCACACTAGGAGACGATGGGCTTCGATTATGAGGCGAGAAGAAGGAATCCAGAAATAGGGCCGACTATCGGAAGCAAAGTCTAAAGGCTCATCATGAAGACCTCAGGGCTATTGTCGACTACATGGACCCCGGGTATCCTCACCCGATGGGAATTCAATAAGTCTTGAGGGGGCGGGCCAAGCCCATCACTCGAAAGGCCCAACCGGACGGGGATACTTCATTGACTTGGCAGACAAGGTGTATCAGATAGAGATAGAAGTCGATTCTATTTTCTGTTAACCGGTTAGGAGTTTCCTTGTAACAAACTAGAAAACCAATTTGTAAACCGATCGAGTCATGATCTGTAAACCAATTTGTACCCGAATCATGATAAATCTGTGTCTCGTGTGCTACCCCTCTGATTGGCTACCCACGATACACTGATTACTAGCCGGATGATAAAAATGCTGATAGGAGGCCTTGCCGATCCTAAGACACTCCCGCTGTGCTCCTCCCCTATGGGTCTTCTCGGGAGGCGTTTCGTGGGTGTTTCGGGTGAAGAACGAGCATCTAATCTGTATAGCCGACTTGTTAGTTGGCCTCAATGTTTGGACCTCGCTCTACTGTGTGGTTAGGTCATGTGTGGCCTCGGGTGATCTAGCCCTTGCTGCTGTGTGATCAGAATCCACATGAACCGTACTCCCCCTACTATAAATATGATTTTGCGAGGCGGTGCCCAAACATTAACCGAGGTGGTCACAAAATCCAACCGCCTCGTAAAATACCCGGCGATTAATGGACGCGATTGTTTTATTTATCGAGGCACCAAAAAATGACTACATCGCAAATTTGATTTACGGAGGCTGTCATTTTATTTACGGTGGCGGTCAGGAAATGCCCGCCTCCAAAAAAGAATTTATGGAGGCGGTCGTTTTAAAACAACTGCCTCCAAAAATGATCTATTTTAGGAGGCGGACGTCTTAAAACAACCGCCATCGTAAATCGATTTATGAGGTGGACCTTTTAAGGCGTCCGCCTCCAAAAATGGAGGCCATTTTCGGAGGTAGACCTATTATGAGGCCCACCTTGGTTAATTGTGGACAAGGCCCAGCCAAAGCCTAAATTGGGCTTCTATAAGAGCAGAAGTTACGGTTGTCTCTTAGTCTCTCTCTCTATCTCTCCCTCTCTCTCCCCAAGCGCGCCGCTCCAATCCCTCTCTCTCCCCGTGCGCACCGCACTCCCTCTCTCCCCCGAGCGCGCGGCGCCCCCAACTACTCTGCCCCGAGCACGCAGCGCGTGGCCCCTATCTTCTGAGCGTGGCACCGGCAGGGCGGCTCCCCTCCCTCTCCCCCCCCCCCCGCGGCGGCGCCTCTCACCCTCAAGCTGCGCGGCGGCGGCCCTTCCTCCCACAGGCGTGGCGGCGGCCCTTCCTCCCACCCCGCGTGGCAGCGGCCCTTCCTCGCGACAACGGAGGTGCGGCTACGGCGGCTGGGGCGCGCAGAGGCGGTGCGTGGGATCCACACCGAGTGCTCGTGGGGGCTCTCTCGATGGTGGCGGCACCCCTCCCCCACCCAAGCACGGCTGCAGCGCTCCTGAGCTCCGGCTTGTCCGAGGTCCTCCAGGCGACAGCGAGCCGGATCCCGGTGGCGCGGGGCAGGAGCAATGGATCCGGCACCGGCGACGGATCGTGGCGGAGCAACGACTCTGGAGCGGCGGATCCGGCGAGCGGCGGCGGCACACGCGTGAATCCGGCTAGCTGCGGCGGCGCACGCACGGATGGGCTCGGCGGGCTCATCGATGGGCTCAACGGGCCTCATCGATGGGCTCGCTGGCCTTTTTTTTATTCATTAACCCAGGTGGGCAATACAGCCGCCTTGGTAGCTCTTTGATTAACCGAGGCCTTTGATTGCAGGCGGTTGGAATGTCCGCCTCAGTTAACTATTTTTGACTGCCTTGGTTAAGATTTATGTAGTAGTATATATATCTTTCAACTATAATCAATGGTCTGGAAAATAATTGAAACGACTTGGCATAGCATATCCTTAGACTTGCCGCCTATATATGTTTATTATATAGTCCGACTGACACATGCCCTACTTGGCTATACTACTCCTAAACCTATTATGCCTAGGATTCTATCTTTATTACTAATCGTAACTATCTGTTACTTCTAACAATGGTACCAAATTTACGCCTCCATGACCCGCGAAACTACTGTAGTGGCACTGGCTGGTGATGTTTTTTGCGAACAGTGCTTCTTGCAGACTGCGATAATTAATTATTGGCAAAATTGCGGAACTACCTCCGAGCGCTGAGGGCTATAAAATGGCACCAAGTGGAAGGACCGAACCACCTTCAGAACAGGAGAGCAGAAGTCGAGCAATGGTGACTCCGAGTGACATAGCAATTGAAATGCAAAGCCTAACGCAGAGATTTGCAAGATCCAATAATGTTAGTTCGTCTGGTAAGTTTTTTTTCTTTCTAAATCGCAATAGTCTGTTTAATTTTTTTAGTTCGCTCCATACCACTATGTGTGTTTCACTGCATTCCCTGCGCGTTCGCGAATGCTTTGAAATTAAAATGCATATACGCTAGCTAGCTGCTCTTTAACGTGGCACATTGACCATCCAAATAGGCACATCCAAAATTGAGAAGGATGCTTTTCGTAGAACTCGAACTTATGTCGCGCATAACATGCACGCACTATTGCTCGATACGTTGTGCATGAGCGCGTGCCAGCAGTTGCCGCCCCAAATAGAGAAATGGAAAACAATGAATCTAAGTTGTGGGTGGCATTCAACTACTATACTGCATTCAAACAGATTTTATCATACAAGGAGCTATTTTTAGAATAATTTAAAGCAACTCGCTTGCATTTTATTTATCTATTTTTATGATAAAGAGAGATCTTTGTTTATTATTCCCTCCGTTCCAAATTGTCAAATTGTAAGCTGTTTTCGTTTAAGGTACGTAGGTTTTGTTATGTAATACACGCTATGTCTAGATATAAATACAATAAAAACTATATATATATATATATATATATATATATATATATATATATATATATATATATATATATATATATATATATATATATATATATATATATATATGAAGAATTATCTATTTGGCACTGAAACAAATCAGTGTTTTATATTTGGCACTAAAAATTTTGAACTTTTCTATTTGGCATCAAGTTAAAATTTTCTTTCTTAAATGGCACTGCCGTCCATTTTCATTGATTATCGGTTAGTTGACTGATTTGACTGTGTCAGTTTTTTCTCCCTACGTCTAATGTACTCATGTTAGATACGGAAGACTAAAATTTAGCCAAACGTGAGGGAGTTACAATTCGCCTCCGCAACGAAGCCATGGAGCTCCGCCACGCCCGAGCCCGTGTTGCCATGGCTCGGCACTGACATGGACCAGCTGTTGCTGCTACACGGACCTGGAGGAGTTCCATTGCAGACGGGCCAACCTCGCCCGCGCGCCTTCCGCCGTTGCCGGGGATGAGCTCGCCGGCCGCCGGCGTGGCGCCCATGGGGACCGGGGCCGAGCTTGCAGATTCGCGGCGCACAGTGCGCGCGAGCCACCGCACTTCAGGCCGCTGCTGCCGCTGCCGCGCGCGCATCAGAGCGCATCTGCTGGCGCTGCGCACACGTCTCAGGGCGACGCCGCAGCTGCCACCACCGTGGACCACGCACGCGGATTACGGCGAGCTGTCGCTGCCGTCGCGCATCAGATCGCCTCGCCGCCGCCGCGAAGAGACTCCGCGTGCGCCGTCTTCCTTAGGGCCGACGGGGAGCCACTCGACGAAGCCGCATGCAGCCTCAGACGCGCGCGTGCTCCAGCGAATGGGACCGCGCCGGCACCACCGCTTTTCCCGCAGCCGGAGCATCGAGTGCACGAGCAGCCCTCAGCTCTCGACCGTCGTCGTGTGAATCTCCGGCCCTTTCGTGGGAAGAAACCACCGGTTTCTTGCCGCGCCGCGCTCGCCCGCCAGCCGCGCCTGCCTGCGCCCGTCCCACTCGCCCGTGCCTCGGCTGCGCCGGCCGTGCCCTCCCTGCGCCGCTGCTGGTCTCGTCTGCGCCGCCACCCTCGCGCGCCGCCGCGCTGCAGCTCTGCTTGCGTGCTGGCCCACGCCGCCGCGGGAGTACGCTTGCGCTGGAGGTCTGCTCGCGCGCCTCTGCGCTGGCACGCGCTGCCGGGGGAGTTCGCCCGCGCCGCTGCCCTCGAGCCGCCGCCGCACAGACCGTGCCGCGCCACCGTGCAGATCGTGACGCTCCGCCGTCCACATCGAGCAGGAGGTGAAGGTGGACGGGAACTAGATCATGGACATGTACATGAAGAGCATGCAGCAATTCACGGATTCCCTGGCCAAAATGAAGCTCCCTGCCTTGGACATAGACAATGGTAGCAGCGGGAAGAGCAGTCCCGCAGCAGCCACACCCGACGCAGACTCCACTGGTGCCGACTCGAGCGCGGTGAAGAAGCCGGCCGCCGCAGGGCAGCAGGAGAAGCCGTCTCCCAAGGTGTTCTATGGCAGCCGGCCATGCAGGCCCCGTCTCCGTCGCAGTATGCGCAGGCCAGGCCGCGCCGCCGTGCAGGCCCCGCCTCCGTGCTGGCGCCGCCGTGCTAAGACCTCTCGCGTGCTGCAGTGCGCTTGCCGGCAGCCGACGCTGCGCTTGCTTGCTCCGCTGGCCGCGCGCTCGCATGCTGCAGTGAGCTCGCTTGCGCGCCGCGTGCGCTAGCCCGCCTGCCGCCACGCGTGCTCGCCGAGGCGCCGCCGCTGCGCGTGCTCGCTCTGCTGGCCGCACGCGCTCGTCGTGTGGGGACTCCGTGGGGTATTTATGTTATTTTACCAGTCACTTGACACCGTTTCTGTCCTAGATGGACGGCAGTGCCATTTTAACTTAATGTCAAATAGAAAAGTTCAAATTTTCGAGTGCCAAATACGAAACACTTATTTGTTTCAGTGCCAAATAGATAATTCTCTCATATATATATATATATAGAAAATTCAAAACGACTTACAATTGAGAGGTGAGGGAGTTTAATTATAAGAGCACATTCCTACGTAACAATTGATCCGATAGATTGGGGAGCCCGCATATGCCGTACTGCCGTATGAGTCGTACGCTTCGCCAACTACGCGGTTCGTGGGTTGCTCTATTGTTAGTTGGTCTGGGCATTCGGTTAAATCGGTTATTAAGAATTTTGGTTTTGGCAAAATGTTAACTGCCTGGAAGCGCACTTCCAGCAAACTTCTACTCACCTAAAGAATCTCTCGAATCAGAAAAACAAAAGAAGATTTATTACTGTTCTTTCTCACAAAGGGCCTCTGTGTACTCGAACGGCAATCAGATTCCACAACCATGCCGAAAGGAGACCGGCTTCAAAGAACACCCGCCAAGCCGAAAGGATCACCACACCGAACTCACACCAGCACGAGCAGAGTCCGGAGAGCTAGAAAGCGCCACCCAACCCGTCGGACCGCGGAGGTTTTCCCATGTGCGAACCTTGTGTACATGCATCCACTCCCCGTTTCTGTGATGGAGCTCTGCAGTAGACAGCCATATATATATCCCGCCAGGTCGGAGAGATCACCACAGGGAAGGCTGTATCAATGAGGTTGCTATGGTTGCTATTAGGGAGCATTTTAAGGCATTAACCAACCATCCAGTAGCTCTGCAGAACATGTTTAGCGCCTCCTTCACAGCATGCACTACCGGAGACGGTTTATTTGCCGAGTGTCCCAGACTTTACCGAGTGCTTTTTATCGGGCGCTCGGCAAAGAGGCTATTTGCCGAGTGCCGGGGAGAAAGTACTCGGCAAACAGCTGGCACTCGGCAAAGAGGTAGTTTGTCGAGTGCCGAGCACTCGGCAAACAATAACACTCGGCAAAGGGCCGCCGCCGTTAACGGCCGGTAGCCGCCGTTAACCCTTTGCCGAGTGTCTTCTCCTGACACTCGGCAAAGAGGTGATGTACCAAGTGTCATTTTTTGACACTCGGCAAACTATATTTTTTTCATTTTTGACCTCCAAACTTTTTCTGCAGTCCTACACAATACCTGGTACTCCATGTTTCAATGTGGCTCATTTCTCGGAGTTTTCTATATTTCTTTAATTTATTTCATTTAATTGAATTTTCTTGGATAATTCAAATTATAACAGCTAGTTATTCGAATAATGAAAAAAATGAATGAATAAATGATATTCATGTTATTTAGTATAATGTGAGGCCGTATCCAGGAATATACCACCAATTTCGAACATCTTGTTCACGAAACATGACCACGAACTTGCAGTCGAGTTGTTTTTAAATTCTATAAAAAGCAAACGAAGTCCGAAAATCATGAAACTTGTCAAGATGTCATGATATCATATGTGGAGGCTGTGATAAAAATTTGAGAAGGTTTTGCGCAAGTTGTCACGTACGATGCTTATAAACCGAAGAATATCCGAAGAAGTTTCATGATTTCGTGAAGAGGCCGACGAGGTGGTAAGTATCGTACGTGAAAACTTGCGCGAAACCTTCTCAAATTTTTATCACAGCCTCCACATATGATATCATGACATCTTGACAAGTTTCATGATTTTCGGACTTCGTTTGCTTTTTATTTAATTTAAAAACAACTCGACCACAAGTTCATGGTCATGTTTTGTGAACAAGATGTTCAAAATTAGTGGTCTGTTCCTGGATACGGCCTCACATTATACTAAATAACATCAATATCATTTTTGCATTCATTTTTTTTATTATTCGAATGACTAGCAGTTATAATTTGAATTATCCAAGAAAATTCAATTAAATGAAATAAATTAAATAAATATAGAAAAAGTCCGAGAAATATGCCACATTGGAACATGGAGTACCAGGTATTGTATGAGGACTGCAGAAAAAGTTTGGAGGTCAAAACAAAAAAAAAATATACTTTGCCGAGTGTCAAAAAATAACACTCGGCACATCACCTCTTTGCCGAGTGTCAGGAGAAGACACTCGGCAAATAATTATAATTTTTTTTAAAAAACCCCTCTTTGCCGAGTGCCAGATCGGGGGCACTCGGCAAAGGGGGGATTTAACCTTGTCGGCCCACACACACCGCACACACGCACCCGCCCCCGTCCCCGCCCACGCCCGCGCCAGCACCAGCGCCGCCACTGCCGCCCGTGCCCGCGCCAGCGCCGCCGCCACCCCCGCCTGCACCCGTGCCGCCCCCTGTGCCGCGCCACCGGAGGAGGAGGAGAAAGAGAGGAGGAGGAGGAGAGGAGGAAGAAGAAGGCGGAGGCGCCCCGATTGCCGTTGGCATGTCCTCGGCGCTTCCCTAGCCGTCGCCTTGTCCACCGGCGCCCTGGCCCCTTCACCACCGCCGCCCTACGATGCCCACTATGTATGCCATACCGTCGTCGTCGTAGTATTACTAGTAGTTGTGGTAGTAGTAGTGGTAGAGTAGCAGTGGTGGTAGTCTAAGTAGTCGTAGGAGTGGTTGTGACATTGTTATATATATATGTGGTTGGATATAATCTTGTGCATGTCGGCCATCGTGCCATTCATATATATGTGCATGTCGGCCATCGTGTCGTTGGTTTTCTTGCAGGTTTTGGAAACCTCACCTTGTAGGGGAGGTGCTGCCGAAATTTTGTATTGACAGTTTTATGTTTCTGTTTTTTACAGAGAAGAGCCTATCGGAGCGGCGCCGGAGTACCTCGGCGACCCCGATCGCCTTCCTCGCCACTGCGGGTCTGCCTGCACCTCGTCTCCTCGCCACTACACCGAGCCGCCACGGCCTACTCATTTGACCACTACGCCGCCATCCCCGATGCTGTAGATCAGGCCCGCAGGGTATTCAACAACAAGGTGGAGCGGGTGAAGCAAGAGCTGTGGGTAAGTCTTCCTCGCACTACATTGCTCAATACATCATATTCATTGGATATTCTTGAAATAATGAATGGATACATGATGTTTGTATGTAGGATTTCTTTAGATGTCAGGATGGACATGAGGCCAGGGCGGATGCGGTGGCTAACAAATGCTGCAAAAAACTCGTCGTGGACATGCATTACGAGGCGTGCATCTAGGCCGTCGTAACTTACCACAGGACCGTCCTTGGAACAAATGTCACCAAAAGGGATGCAAGAACCATGACGCTGACCCGGGACCAGTACCTACAGGTAAATACAGAACATTAATACTGATTCCTTTTGAGATTAAGTAGGCTTAATTTCATCTTCTGATATGTCATATACTTGATGGCCTGTAGATGATTCCTTATTGGTGCGCCACGCATCCCTAGTGCTGGGAATAGATGGTGGGAGGAGGCAAGAAGCATGGGTGATACTGGATTGGCTATGGCGCAATCGACTCGGCCGCTACTCCCAGTCTCTCCCAGATTCGAGCAAGCAGCACGAGCACGAGCCCGACCATACAACCTCGGCAGGACACTTCACACCACCAGGTGGAGGCACTCGAGGTTATTCCTGGTTTATTCGTTGTTCATTGGTTTTTTCATACCTTTCCTTTGCATTATTGTAACATTGGGGTGAATATATTGTTGGCCCAGCTAGAACAAGAGAGGAGGATATGGGAGCAGATGCAGGCAAAGATGGAGAGGGTGGAGGCCGAGCGGGAGGCCGAGCAGCGGAGGATGGAAGAGATTCTTCAGTACATGCAAAGTCTTGGCGCCGCTATAGGTGTAGCTCCGCCACCTTCGCTATTTGCTCCACCTCCTCACTATTCTACTCCTGTGTGTATAAATGTTTTAGTTTGTATGTTCATGCTTACGGTCAAACTTAGTGGAGTATGAAAGTTTTATTCATGTACGGTATATATTTATCTTGTCTCACACATGCAATCTCTTCTCCTTTGTGCAGAATCAATCGGCGGCATCGAATGATCCTCATGCTTCAGCGAATCCTTCACCAAATCAGTCTCATTGACGAGCACTTGGATTACTTGTGAACTTATTTGTGATATATTATGAGACATGTGATGTTTGTGATATATATGTGACGTTTCTGATATATATCTGTTGTTGATGATATATATGTGATGTTGGTGATGTTTGTTATATATATATATATATATTCTGTTTTTTTGGATGAGATGTAAAAAACAAATAAAAGGCTGTTTTCAGTCACTTTGCCGAGTGCAATGAACATGACACTCGGCAAAGTGACTACCTGGGAACATGCTTTGCCCAGTGCAAAGGCCATTGCACTCAGCAAACATCACAGATTTGCCGAGTGCCATGGGCCAGGCACTCGACAAATATCGCCTGTTTGTCGAGTGTCTTACCGGTGGCACTCGGCACAAACGCCACCTTTGTCGAGTGTCTAAGTCCATGGCGCTCGGCAAAGCGGCGACCTTTGCCAAGTGCTTGACCTTGACACTCGGCAAAGACGTCGTCACGGTGGCGCTCGCCATCACGGTGACTTTTCTTTGCCGAGTGTCAGATTAGCACTCGGCAAAGGCTTTGCCGAGTGCCCGATAAAGTGCACTCGACAAAGAGGTCTTTGCCGATAAACTGTGTACCGAGCGCCCTTTGCCGAGTGTAGCACTCGGCAAAGGCTTTGCCGAGTGTATATCGGCCTTTGCCGAGTGTCAGATTAGCACTCAGCAAAGAAGCTGTCTCTGGTAGTGATGTGTGTGCATGCGCCGCTTCTGCCTTGAAAAACAATCAGCTATCATCTGCAAACAGTAAGTGTGACACAACTGTGACACAACCAGAGCCTGCCTGGTTACTCTCACAGACCTCCTTCAAAATAGCAGACAGGGCATCAGCCACAAAAATGAAGAAATAAGCCAAAAGTGGTTCACCTTGTTGCAGTCCCTGTGTCGGCTGGAAAGAGTTCAGATGAACCCCATTGAAGTACACTGCTTAGCGAACAGTGCACTACGTAAAAAACGGTTTGTAGCAACGGAGCAAATTTTTTGTAGAGGCGGCTGGTGATGGAGCCGCCCCTACAGTGGCGTGCTCGGGAGCCCAGAGACTAGCCGCCCCTACAAATGGAACAACAGAGGTGGCTGGTCATATGAGCCGCCCCTACAAATGGGTCGGAATTGTAGGGGTGGCTGGTGATTGAGCTGCCCCTACAAAGGCCCACGTATAAATACCTCCGATTTGTTGGGGCAGCTCAATCACCAGCCGCCCCTATAAATGACCCACATATAAAGCAAACTACAGCACCCTCTTCCTCCTCGGGTCACTCACTCCAACCCGTGAAAGAAAGGTGGGGAGGCCTTGGGCACCTCCCAAGAATTGCTCTACTAAGGGGGGAAGGTTTTGGTCTTAAATCCTTTGGTGGAGAGGTTGCAGACGGTAAGAAAATGCTATTCCACACTTTTTTGAAGTTTTAATGGTGGGTTAGTGAGTAATTAGAGTTTTGCTTTTCTCTCTTCTATGATGCTTGAGCTACTTATGAAGCAAATTAGACCCAAGTTTTGAATGTACTAGGGTAAATTAGGGAGGGAAACAAGATCATACCCTTATTTGGTCCATGTTTTTTTATTTTAGGGAACAATTAGTTAGTTTGATGGATGTTTCATGTGCATGTAGATCTAGATCTAGGGTTTAGTTTTTTTTATTAATTTTGGTTTTGTAAATTTGTGTTTGATGAAATTGGACTAAGGTTTGCATGAAAGACATTGGGTAAAATATAATTGTTGCTAATTGTTGTCTTTAAAATTGCTTATTGTAATCAACAAATATGTATTTTAATTATTTATGGATAAATGGGCCATTAATAATTTTTCTTCTACCATAGTGTGTTTGTGTGCCTCATGTAATTATATTTGATTTATATTCATATATATCTGAAGTATATACAATTATTCTCAAGTAATTATTAATTTGAATCATTTTTATATATATCTAAATAATTAGTCCTTTAATGTTTTTGTTTTGTTGTTGTTGTAAAAGATGGAGTATAGAAACTCTTGGATGTATGGTTCGTTAAGGTTCAAGGCAGGTTTCCGTGAAGAGGTGGATAAATTTATTGAAGCCGCAAAGAAGCATGCAACGACATTGATAGAGAATAAAGATATAATTATTTGTCCCTGTAAAGATTGCAAGAACTGTATGGCATGGATAGATGTGACTATCATCATATCACATTTGATTATGCGAGAATTTATTGAGGACTACACAGTGTGGATTCATAATGGTGAAACGGTTATTATTAACGACGAGGATGAGGAGGAATACGACGATGAAACCCTAAAATCCTTGTCCCAATATTCAGCAGAGCTTGATGCACGAATGGATTCAGAGTTTGACAATGAACAAGGTGGTGATGCTGGTGGTTGGGATGGTAACAACGAAGGTGGTACCAATAATGATGGTGGAGCACGTGTCGGGGATGAAGATGATATGGAGGACATGATTTGAGCCATTGGACCAGAGATTTTACTAAATAGCTCAAAAGGTCTAGAAAATTTGGAAAGGGTGACAAAAGCATCGAAGGAGACTATGTATGGTGTTGAAAAGGGCTGTCCAACACATTGGATATTGCTACGTTTTGTGCTTGAGCTACTCATCCTGAAGGCTAAGTACGGCTGGTTAGACTGTAGTTTCAATGATCTATTGCATCTCCTATCATGGGTGCTGCCATAACCAAACTCAGTTCCTGCCAACACATGCCAAGCGAAGAAGGTCATAAGTCCATTGACAATGGGGGTTGAAAAAATCCATGCATGCCCCAACCACTGTATACTTTTTTGTGGAGAAACATTCAAGTCACTGCATAAATGTCCCCGGTGTGGGGCCAGTCGGTACAAGAACAATGACCTTTATGGTGGGGATGAAGCCTCCATGGGGAAAAAGAGGAATAAGAAGGGTACAAAAAAGTTAGTACAAGAATCTCAGCCCCCAGAGGACACTCCATTAGGCAACGATGCAAAGTAGAGAAGAATTCCTGCCTTGGTAATGTGGTACCTCCCAGTGACCGACCGCTTGAGACGTATCTTCCTAAACTCTAAAGAAGCCGCACTCATGACATGGTGGGATGATGAGCGCAAGGTGGATGATGATAAGATTGCACACCCGGCTGATTGTAGTCAGTGGCAAAGGTTCGATGAGAAGTACAAAGAATTCAGCGATGACCCAAGGAATGTACATTTTGGCTTGAGCACCGATGGAATGAATCCCTTCAATGAGAGGATGAGCGACCATAGCATTTGGCCAGTGATCTTGACCATGTACAACATCCCAACGTGGTTGTGTCAGAAGAGAAAAATCCTTCTCCTCACTATTCTTATTTCTGGTCCTAAACAACCAGGCATTGATATAGACGTGTTCCTCGAGCCTTTGATGCAAGAAATGGAGAGGCTATGGAGGCAAGGGGAGATGATGTACGATGCATTTTGAAAGGAGGACTTCATATGTAGAGCAATAATATTTGTTACTACCAATGATTACCCCGCGCTATTTGCTTTGTCTGGACAGATCAAAGGGAAGATGGGATGCTTGGTTTGCTTGGATGGTACTAAATGGGTGTACCTAGATGGATCCAAGAAGATAGTTTACCAAAGGAACCGACGCTTCTTAAAGACAAGTCACAAGTACCGTAGCAAATTGTTCTTTAGATTTTATGACAACACCCCAGAGATTGAACCCCCTCTAGAGAGACGTCATAACAGAGAACACATGTATAGAATGGTGAAAAACATATGCGTCATCTATGGAAAGAAGAATCTGGATGGGACGAACAGAGATAGAAGCACACCTCCTGTTGAAGGCGTACATTTCAAGAAACAATCGATCTTCTTTCAGTATCTGCCTTATTATCCAGACTTGGAGGCCCCCCATGCCATTGATGCTATGCACGTGTAGAAGAATGTCTTTGAGATCTCATTGCTACCTTGATGGACACAGGCAAGTCAAAGGATGGTCTGAAAGCATGGAAAGACATGGTGCAGCTAAACATGATGCCACAGCTTCACCCGGTACCTGAGGCTAATGGAAAATACACTTTGCCCGTGGCGTGCTTCAACCTAACACCAGACGAGAAGAGAGCTATATGCACTTTCCTGAGGGGGGTCAAAGTCCTGACTAGGTTTTTAGCAAATGTGAAGAAGCTAGTGTCGATGAAGGACTTGTCAATAACACACTGCAAGGCTCATGATTGTCATGTGATGCTAATAGTGTTTCTACCTATTGCAATCAGGGCTATAAAGCCAGAGTTCTTGAAAATGGCCATCACCCGCATGTGCTACTTCTTTTCGAAGATCTCACAGAAGACAATTGGCAAGCAAGAGCTGAGTGACCTACATGAATTTGTGGTGGAGATACAAAACCAACCAGAGATGTGTTTACTTCCTGCTTTTTTTTTTGATATAATGCCACATCTCATGATTCACATGGTTCATCAGATACAGGCGCTGGGCCCTTGCTACTGGCATGAAATGTGGTCCTATGAGCGGTTCATGTCAGTTCTAAGTCGATACGTGCATAATCGAGCATACCCAGAGGGCTCCATGATAGAGGGTTACAATACTGAAGAAGTCGTTGAGTGCTATCAAGAGTATCTAAAAGTATAGAAATGGATTGGTAAACCCGATTCTCGTCACAAGGGTAGGCTGGCTGTGAAGGGCACCAGTGGTAGAAAAGTGTTCATCGACCATGATTACAAAGAGGTGAGTCGGGCGCATTACAGTGTGTAAGTGCAATCAAACCCTATTGTGGGTTTTGATATTGATGACCACCGAATTAGAGGACTAATAAGATTTATCGAGATGACGAGCAGGGAATCAAAGAATGAGGATGATGTACAGGTTGCAGGTGTCCTAATTACAAAAGGTGGCCAGACCTAGCTCAAAGGAGGTTTAAATTCTTTTATGTTTTGAATTTGAGTTTAGGGAAAGCCGTACTATAAAGAGAGATTTTAGGACAGTTGGTCAACTGTTGAATCAGATGCTCAATTTCACAGATCTACATCCTCCCACCTAGTCAAAACAGCCAGCCAAATTTGACATCACATTACCTATTTTGGCTAGGGCGGCAGTGCCGCCCTGTTAAGAGCAGTAGTGCCACCCTTAACTGACCGTTGGGCTCGGAGGGTATTTATACTCTTTAGGCTCGGCCCACAACGGTCATCTTCTCCACTGAGTCACTCAGCTCAAAACAAGATAGAACCAAAGCTCACCTCTCTCCTCCATTGTTGCTCCTCCATCCCTCAAGCTAATCCTTGATTCCAACCATCAAAACTTGAGAGAAAAGGTAGCAAAACTTGATTAGAGAAGATCCACTAATTCCCAAAGTCTAAGAGCATTTGGTTCACGTTTAGCCGGCGGTTCTAGGGTTTGTTACTCTTGGAGCTTGCTCCTAGCCGGCTAGGCGTCGCCCTTGTGCTTGCCAACTTGTGTGGCAGCCTTGGGAGGTTTGTAACCTCATTCAAAAGCTAAGAAATCACCCCTCACTTCAAGAGACTCTATTGATTTGAGAACGAGGGTAAGGCAAGCCTTGGTGGCAAGCTTAAGCCTTTTGTGGCTTCCTCAACAACGTGGACTTAGGCAAACCTTAGTGGTGAGCTGAACCACAGGATAAATCTTTTGTCTCACGTGCTTCATCTTTACTATACTTGCAGTTCATCTTTTTGCTAGCTGTTGCTAGGGTTTAGTTGCTCGATTCATTGTTGAGTGAAGTTTCTGTGGTATCCAGTCTTCGAACTGGATCTTGGCTTTATATTGTAGGATTAAGCAACTAGTGGGGTCAGGTTTATATCTGTTAAATCTCAACTGTGTTAGATTATTTTTTGTAGAGCGGTAGTGCCGCCCTCTGTTCTAACAGAGTTTTGAGTTGAATTTTTACAAGCCTATTCACCCCCCCTCTAGGCCTTCTTTATCTTCCTATAGATCCTACAACTGGTATCAGAGCGAGGTTGCTTCGTATACGCTTCACCGCGTGAAGTATGGAAGAAGGAGAAGGTTCGAAGAACATTCGCGTTGCGGACGCAAGTGGTGTGCACGTTGAGGATGTCGGTAGCAGCAGCAAGTTGTCCATGTCCACAGCAAGTGATGCCACCATCAAAGAACCCAAGACCACCAATGTCGAAAGAAGAAAGGCAAGAAAAGAAAGAAAAGTCGCAAAGATTGCAACAAGAGAAGCTAGAGAAAAGAAGAAAGAAGAGCAGCGGCTCAAAGACAAGAAAAAGAGAAAAGAAGCTAGAAGAATCACAAGAGAGACAAGAGCTAAGAGAAGAGCAGCAAGAGCTCAAGAGCAAGAGAAGAATGAGTATGATGCATCATCTAGTGAGCTCTCTAGTAGCTCGGATGATGGAGATGATGATGTGTCATACCATGCTTCAAAAGATGGCAAGGAGGTGAAGAGCAAGGACAAAAAGAAGGATAGCAAGGACAAAGGCAGCAACAACAACAAGAACAAATATGCCGCCGTATCCTTTAATTATTCTTATTTGTCTAACCATAACAAAAGGTCCTTTGTCAATGTACCCATGGGAAACTTGTCTCATTTTGATGGGACAAACTTTGCCAAGTGGAAGCACTTGATGAGTGCCTATCTTGTAGGTCTTCACCCCAGTCTTTGGGAGATTGTGGTGAATGGATTGCAGCCACCGGAAGATCCCAAAGCGCCAACAAATGAAGAGCTAGCTGCTGTCCATCTCAATGGCCAAGCCACAAGTATTCTTCTTAGTGCCTTGGATGGAAATGAGTACAACCGAGTGATGAATGTCAATGTTGCAAAACAGATTTGGGACACTTTGCATCTAGTACATGAAGGTGTAGATAAAGTGAGGAAAGCAAAGATTGATTTGTTGATGGCCAAGCTAAATAGGTTCATGATTGTTGATGGAGAGGGGCCACAAGAGATGTTTGATAGATTGATGACCTTGGTGGGCAAAATTAGAGGCTATGGATGTGATGAGCTTGATGATCACAAAGTGGTGAAGGTTATGTTGGAAGCCTACTCACCAAGAAATGAGACCGTAGTTACCTTGATTAGAGATAAGAAGTTTGAGCACTTCACACCTAATGATGTGCTTGGAAGATTGTTGACATTTGACATACAAAGAGAAGAAGCAAATGGGAGAGGCACACATTGGGCATGAGTGGGACTCAACTAAAGAGTCAAGTGAAGAGGATGTGAAGATTGCAACCGTGGCCATTCAAAAGCCATCCTCTACATCAAGGCTCTTCAACAACATGTCCGATGATGATGACCACCGCTCCACTCACGTTTGTCTTATGGCAAAGGGTGAGAAGGTAAAATGAAGAGCTAAATCTCCTCCACCTCCTAGTGACATCTCTAGTAGTGAACTTAGTGATTCTAGTGATGATGATACTAGTGATGTTGAGAAATATGCTAAATTGACTAAAAAGTTAGATTCTAAAACCAAGCTCTTCATCATGAATCTAATGGAGGAACTAGAAAGCGTCAAAGTCAAGCTAGCCGATAGAGATGATTATCTTGAGGAAACTGAAAAGATGTATATTGGCTGCAAGGAAGCTCTTGAGTTAGAAAGAAGTGAGGTGGACTCTTTGAACAAGGCCTTGGCCGAAGAACAAAGAGAATATGCTCTCACAAAGAAAGCAAATATTGCACTCAATGACAAGTATTGTGTCTTAGTTGAAAAGCACAACAAACTTGAGAAGCAATATAATCTTCTATGCGAGAGCACCCCACTTCCCTCTAACACAAATGATATTTCTATTCCCTCCACTAGTCAAGGATGTGGAAAATGCTATAATCTTGACTTAAATGTTTATTCCACTAACCTTGCAAACTTGGAGGTCATGAAAAAGGAGATTGCTAGGCTCAATGCTATGTTAGGAAAAAGGGGCATGGAAGGTAAGAAACCTGCTGGTGGCAAAGGTGAAAAACCAAAGAGGCCATAATACAAAGATGGAAGGAATCCACGCATCAAAGACGGGCTTGGGCACACTCATGGAGGTAAAACCAATGGGAGAAAAGTAATAAATGGATATGAGTGTGTTCAGTTCATGAGCAAAGGGCAGGAAGGTACAGATAGGTCTGCACAGAAGGTGGCACAAGGCCAGCCTAGAGCAGCACCGCGGCCTATGGGCGGTAGTGCCACCCCCACAGAAAAGGGAAGACCACCTCCTACTCCTCTGCTCATGTCAAGCCTAAGAAGAAGGTGTTACTTCTAGAGCAGGTTGTTCAGAAACCAAAGAAATGTATCTGGGTCACTCCAAATAGATATGCTTATCAACCAAAGGCAAAAACACCTCCTCAATGTTTGGATTCTAACTTTGTTTTGCAGCACAACAGCAAGGGGGAGGTGTTTGCCAAGTTTGTTGGAAATGGTCGAAATGTTTATCATAATACTTTCATTTGGGTTCCTAAAGTTCTTGTGACTAACATGAAAGGCCCCAAGAATATTTGGGGACCTAAGACTAGGAACTAAACTTGTGTTGCGGGCATACTCCTCCTGTGGGTCAAGTTGGGTGCTTGACAGTGGCTGTACAAATCATATGACCGGAGAAAGGAGTATGTTCTCATCATATTTCCCAACTACAAATTCAGATGAGAATATCATATTTGGTGATAATTCAAAAGGGGGTGTGATTGCACTTGGTAAAGTAGCTATTACACTTGATCATTCAATTACAAATGTATTACATGTTGATTCCTTGAAGTACAATCTGCTGTCCGTCTCTCAATTGTGTGAGATGGGTTACAATTGTCTCTTCACGGATAAGGGTGTGGAAGTCTCTACGAGGGAGGATTCCTCTATTGTCTTTACGGGTCGCCTCAAGAACAAGCTTTACCTAGTTGATTTCAGCAAAGGGAAAGCTAAGCTTGAGACCTGTTTAGTGGCAAAATCTAGCATGGGTTGGCTATGGCATCGCCAACTAGCTCATGTTGGGATGAGGAACTTGGCCAAACTCCTAAAAGACAACCACATCCTTGGACTAACCAATGTTCAATTTGAGAAAGATAGGATTTGTAGTGCTTGCCAAGCCGGAAAGCAAGTAGGTGTACCTCACCCACCAAAGAGCATCATGACCACCATACAACCGTTGGAGTTGATTCACATGGATCTCTTTGGACCGGTCACCTACATAAGCATTGGGGGTAACAAATATGGTCTAGTTATTGTTGATGATTATTCCTGTTTCACTTAGGTGTTCTTTGTTTATGATAAGTCCCAAGTGCAAGAGAAAGTCAAGATATTTGTGAGAAGGGCACAAAGGGAGTTCGGTCTTCCTATCAAGAAGATAAGAAGTGACAATGGGACCAAATTCAAGAACACTCTTGTTGAAGAATTTCTTGATGATGAGGGCATCAAGCATGAGTTTTCAACTCCTTACACCCCTCAACAAAATGGTATAGTAGAGAGAAAGAACCGTACACTTCTTGATATGGCAAGGACAATGCTAGATGAGTACAAGACGTTGGATCTCTTTTGGAGTGATGCCATCAACACCGCTTGCCATGCAATCAACTGCCTCTACTTACACAAGAAACTCAAGAAGACTTCATATGAGCTTCTAACCGGTAACAAACCAAAGGTGTTATACTTTAGAGTGTTTGGGTGCAAGTGTTTTATACTTAACAAAAGACCCAAAACCTCTAAATTTGCACCTAAAGTTGATGAAGGCATTCTTCTTGGTTATGGATCAAATGAGCATGCCTATCATGTCTTCAACAAAACCATGGGTAGAGTTGAAGTCATGGTAGATGTGACATTTGATGAATCTAATGGCTCTCAAGTGGAGCAAGTTGATTCAAGTGTTGTAGGGAAGGAGGATCCACCATGTGAGGCAATCAAGCAAATGGCTATAGGCAACATCAGGCCACAAGAAGATCAAGCCACTGATGATGAGGATCCCTAGGCTGTTGCTGCACAAATTTCCACTGACGTACTTCATCGACGAGGGCAGCATTCACCTGCTGAACATCAGCAGGGTGGTAGTGCCGCTCATGAGGGCGGCAGTGCCGCCCCATCCACCTCAGCAGCAGCTCCTTCAACTCCTTCTCCACCACCTCAAGGGCTCAACCTGGAGCCTATCTTTGAACAAGAAGAGGCTGAAGGTCCAGAAGAAGAACAAGGAGGTGTTGAGCATCCAAGGCTACATCAAACTATACAACGGGATCACCCTGTTGACAACATCCTTGGGAGCATTCGAAAGGGGGTAACAACTCATTCACATTTAGCAAATTTTTGTCAATATTACTCATTTGTTTCCTCTTTGGAACCTCTCAAGGTAGAACAAGCACTTGGAGATCCGGATTGTGTCATGGCCATGCAAGAAGAGCTCAACAACTTTGAAAGAAATCAAGTGTGAAAATTGGTTGAAAGGCCCAATACCAATGTCATTGGTACTAAATGGGTCTTCCGCAACAAGCAAGATGAAAATGGCATGGTGACAAGGAACAAGGCAAGATTGGTGGCCCAAGGCTTCACTCAAGTAGAGGGCTTGGACTTTGAAGAAACATATGCACCGGTGGCAAGACTTGAAGCAATCCGAATGCTTCTAGCCTTTGTTGCCCATCATGACTTCAAGCTATACCAAATGGATGTCAAGAGTGCATTCCTCCATGGCCCAATACAAGAGTTGGTGTATGTGGAGCAGCCACCGGGGTTTGAAGATCCTAAGTTCCCCAACCATGTCTATAAACTCCAAAAGGCGCTCTATGGGCTTAAACAAGCATCAAGAGCATGGTATGAATGGCTTAAGGAATTCTTGCTCAAACAAGGCTTTGAAATAGGCAAAGCCGACCCTACACTCTTTACACACAAAGTTGGAAATGATATATTTGTGTGCCAAATATATGTCGATGACATAATATTTGGTAATACTAACCATGTGTATTGTGATGAGTTTAGTAGGATTATGACTAAGAGATTTGAGATGTCCATGAATGGTGAGCTAAAATTCTTCCTCAGATTTCAAATCAAGCAAATGAAGGAAGGGGTGTTCATTAGTCAAACCAAGTACACCCAAGATATGCTTAACAAGTTCAACATGGTGAATGCCAAGCCTATCAAAACTCCCATGCCAACTATTGGACATCTTGATCTAAATGAAGAAGGGAAAGCCATAGACATCAAGGTATATCGTTCCATGATCGGCTCTTTACTTTACTTATGTGCATCTAGGCCAGACATAATGCTTAGTGTGTGTATATGTGCTAGATTTCAAGCTAACCCGAAAGAGTGCCACTTAGTGGCTATTAAGAGAATCTTGAGATATTTAGTACACACTCCAAACCTTGGCTTGTGGTATCCCAAGGGCTCCAAGTTCAATCTACTTGGCTATTCGGATTCCGATTATGCCGGTTGCAAGGTAGATAGAAAAAGCACTTCGGGGACATGTCAATTTCTTGGACGGTCCCTAGTGTCTTGGAGTTCTAAAAAGCAAAATTGTGTAGCCCTTTCCACCACCGAGGCCGAGTATGTTGCAGCTGGTGCATGTTGTGCTCAATTACTTTGGATGAGGCAAACCCTTCGTGATTTCAGATGTCAATTCACCAAAATCCCACTCTTGTGTGATAATGAAAGTGCCATAAAGCTAGCAAACAATCCCGTAAGCCACTCAAGAACCAAACATATAGACATCCAACATCATTTCTTGAGAGATCATGAAACCAAAGGAGATATCGAAATTCATCATGTGAGCACCGAAAAACAACTAGCCGATATCTTTACTAAGCCTCTCGATGAGTCAAGGTTTTGTGCTTTGCGTAGTGAGCTAAATATACTTGATTCTCGTAACATGGTTTGAAATATAGCACACCTCTGTTTGACTACTTAGCGAAATAGGAAAATGATTTAAAAGGGGTATTATATTGTGTTTCAAAACCATTTCAAAAGGCCAACTAAGTGTCATGACCATTGTCTGTATTATTGATTGCTTACTGGTCATGATATTTAGAGAATATATATCCATATCTGAGGTGAAGGAGGTCATAAAGTTTCAGCGTAAACCCTACAAAATTGGCAGGGCGGCAGTGCCGCCCATCTTGGCCGGCAGTGCCGCTCTCTGAAAACTAGGCCGTTTTCAGTCAATTTTGGTTGGGTCGTGGGGCCTGTTTTCTTCTACTTATCCCTTCTTTGGCCCCTGACCCAACTCTCTCCTTCTCTCCCAGCCGACGTCGATGCCCGTGCTTCTCTCTTCCTCTCTCTCAAGCATGTGCCGCCGCTGTTTCTTGTGGACTGCCACCCCGGTAGTGCTGCCCCTGTAGCCAGCCAAGTCTCTTCATCGCTGGTCACTACATGAGGCTCCTGGCCAAGCCGTTTCTTCTCTTCTCCCTCCACTCCAACGGTTTGGAAGCAAGGTGAAACCCTAACCCTTTTCGATCTATGCAATGTGAAGCTTTTAGTCATGGATTTCAGTTTCTAGGGGGAGTATGAAGGGTTTAGAAAGGTTTTTGATGGTTGAATCGAGTTGATCTTGGATTTCACCGGTTGGATGATTTTGGGGAGAGCGGCAATGCCGCCCTTGGGACCATTTATGGCACCCCTTGCAGATTCTAACTGCTATTCTCAAGTTCATAAATCCGATGAAGTTCAGAATGGATTGGATTCATTTATCAAAAATTGTTTCTAAAGTTTTTCATACTCAATCTTTCAAATTCATGGCTAGGGTTTCATGTATTCTTTGCATAGACTGTGATTATGAAATTGTGATGATGAATAGACACTGTTGGAAATAGGATTTAACCAGAACGAGAAAGTTGAAGATGAAATAGTGAAGCAACTGAGGGCGGCAGTGTGGCCCTACCATGCTGATTCCAAATCCAGCACTGCTTCCTGTGTCATCTTCAAAGTTCTTTTTCTTGTTAAAACCTACTTGCAGTTGTGTCTAACTCATTATCTTATACAGTTTCTTATCAAGTCTCATTTATATTGAAGAGATGGACCGAGGTAAAAGGAAGGTGTTGACAACCAAGCAAAAGGTCAAGAGTGGTAGGGGACAGGCGGGCTATACTCCTAGAGACAGAAATCTTGATGAAGACCTTGCTAAAGAGGAAAATATTTAGAGGATGGGAAGAACCATTCGTGTGTGGCCTGATTCTCCTTTGCACATTTTAGAGTTTGACAGCAGCTACATGAGAGATAACACTGATAGGTTCGACCTCATTCCTCCCCAAAATAGCGATGATCATAGAGTTTTTTATTATTCCATGAGTTGGAAGAAGACTGGTGAAGCCAGAGAGATTGATCCCTACTCCTCTGATAGATCAAATGGCATTGATTATAGATTTTGGAATGCTTTCCAATCTGATTTTTATGCCACAGCCATCCTATCCAAGTCAAAGGGCAAGATTAGCAAGATGCAATACATTGACTTTGGTGACTTGGAGAGCAGGGATGATCATCAGTTTGTTACAGCAATCAAGACCTTTGACCGCTTTGAGATGACAGGCATCATGAGTTTCAGGTATGATTAGAACAGGGAGATTCTTGCCCAATTCCATGCTACTTACTATTGGAACAGGGAAGTGGATGAGCTTCATTAGATGACTAATGGGCGACATTATCGCATTGATTTTGTCACCTTCTGTCGTATTCTTGGTTTTGGACACATCCACAGGGGATATGAGAGGATACACAATGAGCGTCGTTTTGAGCCAGTGGAAGTAAGCTTCATGTGGGAGGATCAAAATCTTGCAGTTCATGATTGGTCAAGGACAAAGCTCAAGAGCTTCTTTTATATCATGAACAATCTTTTTAGGATCACTCTCAACCCTAAAGATAATGCAACAGATTTGAATGGCTATATCACTAATGTGTTGTCTAGGTTTCCCAGCAGTGAAAAGTTTAATGTTTCAAGATTCATTTGGGTTGAGCTAGCATATGCCATGGATGATGGGAGGAGATCTTTGCCCTATGCTCCATACCTCATGTTTATGATTGAGAGAGTGACTGGCATGTGGTTCCCTAAGGATTGTGAGCACACTATTTACAAGATCAAAAAGACACATGGTGTCTTAGGGGGACTTGGCTCAGCTACTCAGCATACTGGTTCTAGAGGACTTAGAGATAGTGGGGCAGCAGGCTTTCACTCTTTTGGAGCTGAACACAAAGATATTCATGAGCCGTCCAGGGCTAGGGAACAAAAGAAGAAGTCTAAGTGGGGAAAGATGAGTGCATGGATGAAGGCTATCTTTACTCATTGTGCATATGCTTCTTAGACTGCTTATGAGGATAGAATGGAGAACAGAGAAGCAGTGAGGCATGCTAGGGAGATGGCAGGGCTGCCACCACTTTCACCAGTGCAGCCACCACCTCAGTTTCCTAACTTGCCTTGCCTTTCTTCTTCTAATGAGGAACAGGATCAGGCAGATGAGCACCATGATGAATAGCCAGATGATCAGCAGCAAGGGCACTCATATGAGTCTTTCAGTCAGTACTACGGGTACCCATAGGGACAACATTTTGAGAAGCCCCCAAGTCAGTAGGACCTTGGTGCAGAGATCCACCGTACAAAGGCCGATCCACAGGTTCAGGCAGCTTTGTTTCGCACATATTCTAGGAGACCGTGTCCTTCGATGGATCAGCCAGGGCCTTCTACTTCAGCTGGGGCAGCACCTCCGCGATGTTCAGCACGCTTCACTTCACATACCCATGTCACCGGACGTGCCCACGTCGACTCCGACAGTGATGTGTGATCTCTCTTCTTTTTCTTTTTTTTTGGTACTTGCTGCCAAAGGGAGAGAAAATTAGAGGGGTCAATAGTTTTTCGATGCCATATGTTCTTCGCTGCTACGCTTGATGTTCACATCCGATGAGAGTAGTTGTTAGGTTGTGAGTTTGAGAGTCGCTCAAAACTCTATTTTATGAAATTATGCTACTTTGTGACTTTATTTGCTTCGGATATGGACATGTATTCATGGTTATAGTTTTAGCTTGTCATATTCTGTGTTTAAATTATTTTATATCCATATGATCTGCTGTAGAAATCTAATTGCTACCTGACTGACATAGTCAGGACGGCAGTGCCGCCCTATGGGGCCGGCAGTGCCGCCCTCTGCTGTATCAGCCAGAATCTTGTGTGCTTAAACTAATAAAACCTATCATATGCATCAATTTTATTCCTATGACACTTAGTTCAGCACCCCACAACAGGTATGGATGTAGGGGGAGGTTCCCATCACACCTAAAATGTGAATCATGGTCTTTCATGCTAATTTGAGAATTCAAAACTTTATTCACATATTTAGGGGGAGGCTCCTACACCCATGGTTTGAAAATCTCAGTTTAGATTTCATATCATTTGTAAGCTCTAATTGGGTTGTCATCAATTACCAAAAAGGGGGAGATTATAAGTACAATCAAGCCCTATTGTGGGTTTTGGTATTGATGACCACCAAATTACAGGACTAATAAGATTTATCGAGATGACGAGTAGGGAATCAAAGAATGAGGATGATGTACAGGTTGCAGGTGTCCTAATTACAAAAGGTGGCCAGACCTAACTCAAAGGAGGTTTAAATTCTTTTATGTTTTGAATTTGAGTTTAGGGAAAGCCGTACTATTAAGAGGGATTTTAGGACAGTTGGTCAACTATTGAATCAGATGCTCAATTTCATAGATCTACATCCTCCCACCTAGTCAAAATAGCCAGCCAAATTTGACATCACATTACCTATTTTGGCTAGGGCAGCAGTGCCGCCCTTAACTGACCGTTGGGCTCGAAGGGTATTTATACCCTTCAGGCCCGGCCCACAACGGTCATCTTCTCCACTGAGTCATTCAGCTCGAAACAAGACAGAACCAAAGCTCACTTCTCTCCTCCATTGTTGCTCCTCCATCCCTCAAGCTAATCCTTGATTCCAACCATCAAAACTTAAGAGAAAAGGCAGCAAAACTCGATTGGAAAGAAGATCCACTGATTCCCAAAGTCTAAGAGCATTTGGTTCACATTTGGTCGGCGGTTCTAGTGTTTGTTACTCTTGGAGCTTGCTCCTAGCCGGCTAGGCGTCACCCTTGTGCTTACCAACTTGTGTGGCAGCCTTGGGAGGTTTGTAACCTCATTCAAAAGCTAAGAAATCACCCCTCACTTTAAGAGTTCACTCTCTTGATTTGAGAACGAGGGTAAGGCAAGCCTTCGTGGCAAGCTCAAGCCTTTTGTGGCTTCCTCAACAACGTGGACTTAGGCAAACCTTAGTGGTGAGCTGAACCACAGGATAAATCTTGTGTCTCACGTGCTTCATCTTTACTATACTTGCAATTCATCTTTTTACTAGATGTTGCTAGGGTTTAGTTGCTCGATTCATTGTTGAGTGAAGTTTCTGTGGTATCCAGTCTTCGAACTGGATCTTGGCTTTATATTGGGTATCCAGTCTTCGAACTATATCTTGGCTTTATATTGCAGGATTAAGCAACTAGTGGGGTCAGGTTTATATCTGTTAAATCTCAACTATGTTAGATTATTTTTCATAGAGCGGCAGTGCCGCCCTGTAAGGCCGGCAGTGCCACCCTCTGTTCTAATAGAGTTTTGAGTTGAATTTTTACAGGCCTATTCACCCCCTCTAGGCCTTCTTTATCTTCCTGTAGATCTTACATAGTGTCTTGCAGAGTACATAACTGATGCAACCGTGTATTGATGAACACTTAGCTATCACTATGGCGGAGAGAAATGGCCGTTAGGATGATTGGGTTATGAAACAACATAAGCAACGACTAACTATATGGTTGAAGGACCAAAACATACCGCCTGGAGAAACCATAGACTCTATTACCATTAGTAGGTTGGCGGAGGGGCCATCGAGACAAGTGACATCTTGAAATGCTTATGACATCAATGGGTATACATACTATATCCATGCAAAGGATAGTAAATATGTGAACCAAAATAGCGGCGTTTGAATAGAGGCTCTTGATGGATTGGGGTGAAAAATCCAATACTTTTGCATCATTGAAGAGATATGGGAACTTGACTATGGAAGGGATATAACGGTGGCCCTGTTTCGATGCCACTGGATCAAACAACTCCAACTGAATGAGATCGGATTGAGAGTCCTGGACCTCGAGAATCTTGGCAACCAAGATGACTCTTGGGTGCTGGCTTCACATGTCGCACAAGTTTTCTTTATGTCTGACCCACAAAGTAACCTCCCCCCCGAAGAAGAAGACAAAGCATGTGGTTGCCTCTGGGAAACAACACATTATTGGAGTTGATGGCATGGACGATGTTGAAGCTTACAATAACTATGATAAGATGCTGCTATTCATAGACTTTCCTAAGAAGATCAGTGTTGTGGAAAAGAACCTACCCAAAGACATATTGCCACAGGAACGAAACGGTGTCAAGGGGAAAGTCGTTATAGCGGGCTATCTAGTTGTTTAACGTGGAGTGTTTGTGTTAGTGTGTGTTTGTAAGACTTCATTTATGCATGCGTGTGAGACTATATATTTATGTATGTGTGTAAGACTACATATTGTTCAAATTTTGTCAAATAAAAAGATGACCAAAATAAAAGTTGTATATAGTGATGTGTTCAACAACTTTTATTTTCATCACCTTTACAACTAAAATCATTTATTGGTTGAAAATCAGGTTTGAAGCTGTCATTTTCTGAAATTCAAAATTTGAATTGTTCAAAATTAGTGACAAATATAGATGACTAGACTAAAATGATAGAGCATGATTTTAGAAAATTTTAGAAAAAAAATCATCACATTTGGAGTTAGTATGAGGGAGAAAAACTAGTTACAAGTTTCAGCCACAGATTAAAAAGAGAAATCACACTTGTTCATCATTGATCATCATGAACAGTTATGATTTTTTTAATCTCTGGGTAAAATTCGTAACTAGTCTTTCTCCCTCAGACTAACTCCAAATGTGATAATTTTTTTCTATAATTTTCTAAAATTAAGCCCTATCAAGTTACTGTGTTGATTTGGTCATTCTTTTCATTTGACAAAGTTTGAGCACTTTAAATTTTCAAATTTAAAAAAATAACAAGTTCGAACGATATTTTCAACCATTAAATGATTTCAGCCAAAAAAGTGATGAATACCAAAGCTGTATAACTCATCAAGATCTACAACTTTTATTTTGATTATTTCTTCATCTGACAAAGTGATAGTAAACATTGTTCACAAATCAACATGTTTCTCGTATAGTTCATGAAATTATGAGTCATATATGAATATGTGTACAATGTTTACTAATACTTTGTCACATGAAGAAGTGACCAAAATAAAAGTTGTAGATAGTGATGAGTTCAATAACTTTTATGTTCACGACTTTTATTGTTGAAATCATTTAAGGTTTCAAAATCCTGTTTGAAGTTGCCATTTATTCAAATTCAAAATTTCAACTATTCAAATTTGGTCAAATGAAAATATGATAAAAATAAAAGTTGTACATATTGATGAGTTCTACAACTTTGGTATTCATGAGTTTTTTAGCTGAAATCATTTACTCTGTCAAAATATTGTTTCAAGTTGAAATTGTTTGAATTTCAAATTTTGAATCGTTCAAACAAAGTCACATGACAAGATGACCAAAATAAAAGTTGTACATGTTGATAAGTTATACAACTTTTATGTTTACAACATTTTCATTTTATTTCATTTAATGTCATAAAATTATAGTCAAAGTTTTAAAATTCAAATTTTTAATTTTTGTTTTTTTGTTTTCTATATTGTTTTGACAACAATTGTTTTATATATATTTCTGCATATATAGAATAATACAAAATATTATATTTGTGCATATATATAATTTTTTTATATTACTTTGTGTTTTTGTGACATAAAAAATACAGAATTAATAATTTAATAAAATAGAAAATATTTGTAGGGGCGGCTGGATCAGGAACCGCCCCCTACAAATGCATTTGTAGGGGCGGCTGGATCAGGAACCGCCCCTACAAATCGTCCTGAGTATAAAAAAAGGGTGCACGGTTGAAAATGTGTTGGACGCTCTCTTCTTCCTCCCGACGCCGTCAGGCTGCCCACTTTTTTTCCCGGCGCCCCACCGCCGCCGCCTCCTGGACCTCTCCCAACGCCCGCGCCCCCTCTCCGCACCCCCGGACCTCTCCCGACGCCCGCGGCCCCTCTTCGCACCTGCGCCCCCCATCTCCATGGTGGCTAGGGTTTTAGAGCCCCCGACCGGCGGTGCTAGGGTTTTAGAGCCCCCGGCCGCCGCCTCCTCCCCATCTCCGTGCCATCCACATCCACGACCTTGAGGTGCTGTGGGCCTACTCCCCGCCCTCCCATGGCCCAGGTGCGTCTACGTCCGTGCTCCCTCCCACGGCGAGCGGCCATGGTGCCCGAGCTCTCCGGCGTCCGCACTCCTCCCTGGTGTCCACACCTCCAACGGCAGGTGGCCCGGCTACCCATGGTCTCTGGCGTCCGCTCACCTCCACTGGCATCCGTGCTCCTCCATAGCTTGCCCTACATCTGACAGGTAATTTGGATCCACCACTGCTGCTGCTCGCTGCTTGCTGCTCCATCACTTGCTCCTGATGCTTTACTCAATGTGCATTGCCTTGGATTGCCTGTTGTTCCATGGTATTCCGATCACTGTCATACGGGTGTGCCTGTTGTTGGGTTTAGCGAGTCTACATTCTATCCAGACCATTTAGAATTACATTTAGGGCACAAAATGTTGCCCTGCTGGTGTTTTGAGGACTGATTAATATTACTTTTAAGACCTGACTATTATTGTAGGGTTGCTCTATTTGTGAATGCTTATGTGCCTTGATTTGTCAATGCAATCCTAGTAGCTCATGAGAAGGCAGCTATGACATTGTATAGACCAACCTCTTTTGGCTTGCTTGACAGATAAATTTTCCACCAAATTATGGGTTAGCAGCTAAACAATTATGTGTCTTAGCTTTAGAAAAATTACATTAGCATGTTTCTGTGAGTTGTCATCTTGACTAATTGTTGTCGCCTTTTAGAAGATGCATTATCAAAGGCTATTTAGTTGATGGTGTGTTGTGTTTCATGCATTGATTTCAAGATGAAAGGTCAATCTCGTTTTAAGACTAGATTACCTGTTTTGTAGCTTATATTTTACTTTACTAGATTGCAGTTTTATGCTTATTTATGGGTTGGGAATGGCTGTTTTCTTTTATTTTTTGGGAATGGTCTTAGCAATGTTGCAGTGTCTTACTACATATGTTTTGGAGCAAATGAGTTTACGATGCCACGCTTTCATAGTTTCAGCCATGTGTAGGGTTAACTTATATGCTAATATTACTATTTTTACATCCTAGGACTCAATGTAATTTTTTCCAAATCATAGTGTAGTTTTAGTATTTTTTGTTGGTGTAAGTTTTTGTTTTTGAGTTTTATGAATTGTGCTTAGGTGTGATCAACCTTATGCAATGAAAGATAGCTGATTTGTGTTCTTTTGCATATTCTCTACTGCTTATTCTTTATTTTTTCTTTTTTTGATATTTTTTTGTGCTATCTGAACTGTGGTTGAGAAGATCAATAATAAATGGAAATCTGTTATTTGAGAGGTTGATATGTGATCACATAAGTCCCTGTAATTTTTGCTCCTTTGCTGATGTTCACTTTTTTTGAAACATAATTGCTGATGTTCACTGAATGAGAGAAATTACTAAGAACATGAAATTTCGGTCTCTTTACCTCAATCATTGCTCATTAAAGTAATTTTTTTGTGGAATCTTTCTGCTGCATCACACTGTCTGATTGTGACACACTGATTCAGCTTCCTTGCATTGTCATATCTACCTTAGCCAGTTAGCATTATGGACAGTGAGTCAATTTGTAGTGCTGCACTGTATTCACATGTGTCTGATTTTAACATATTTCTGTTGCCTCATTGTCTTTCGGCATTGTGGTCAGTTTGGAATGGGCTTTCCTTGAATGTCATGACATTTAATATGCGTTCAAACCTTGAGCATAACTTCTAACCCATTCATCAAGTCTTTACCTCCATACACGACACTGAGAAAAATGGCCAAGAAAAAGCTATTGCTCAAACATAAAAAAAAACAAGAGAAAAATGACTTAGTAAACAAGTTTCTCGTAATATTGGTTGAACAAAATGTAAACGCTAAGAAGCATATAGAAACTGAATGTATCTCCTCTTTTGCATGAGTGATCGATTTCATAGTATGAATGCTGAAGGTTTCTGGCTCACAATGATGTGTCATGGCACAATGATGTGTCATGAAAGCAAGCTATACAATAATCTGTAGCCTTTTTTGGTCTCTGATTACATTTGAGTATTACTTTTGGAACCTAAATTCAATGTAGCCATATCAACAATAGAAGTTTTCAGGATTTTATTTGTGCAATGTTTCCATCCAGTCTCTTGAAAAGGAACTATTGATTAACAAGCCATAGATGATAGATATTGTTTCAAAAAATAATTGAAATAAGTTAGCATGCCTTATGATTTTGGTGTCTTATTTTTTTATTGGTGAATTATATCTAGGAGAAGAACCAAATGTTTTTTGTATTTTCATCCTGTATGTTGAGTTTAACTGTGCCCTTAACTAAACTATATTGTTTCTTTTACATGTTAGGCTCTCCCAGTGCACTGTTTAATATACATTAAATGAGTGTTTTTGTGACATAGCATAGAGTTAAGGAAGAAAGAGAATAAAGATGTATCTTCATAGAGATACAACTTGGGCTCGATATTCAAGACTAAGAAACCATGTTTGTTTGGACCTATTGTGATATATATATATATATATATATATATATATATATATATATATATATATATATATATATATATATATATATAAATAAAGCACATGCAACAATTAATCGGTTTCTCAATTTTGTTGTATTTGTTTTCTTTTGGGTAGTGCAGCAGCATGTGTTAAGTTTTGTTAATTATCATATTTTGATCTAGCAAATGGGTTGGTTATAGAGTTATCTAAGTGGCTGCTGCTCTTAACTTCAGTTCAGTTATCGATTGAGTTCTCCGTATTTTGACTGAAATGTGGCAATCCAGCTTTTGATCTGCAGATCAAAATCTGGTAACTAAAATGTGAAAATCTGGTTGATAGACAAAGTCCTCTCTAGCTGCTGGCTCAACTTGGCTCAACTGCTGGCTTCTACTTCTATACTACTGTCCTACTACTACTTCTACTACTACTACTACACTACTACTACTACTACTACTACTACTACTACTACTACTACTACTGCTACTACTACTACTACTACTACTACTACTACTGTTCTACTACTACTCTATACTACTCTAGTGTTGGCTGCTGCTCTGCCTTCTTCCCTATACTACTAAGTGGCTCATGCTATACTACTATCCTACTACTCCTCTACTACTCTCAACTGCACTACTAAGTGGCTCTGCTCGTGTACTACTCCTACTATACTACTGTTCTACTACTACTCAACTACTCTCTACTGAACTACTACTACTCTACTTGCTACTGCTAGCTACTCCTACTACTACTAGTTGGCTGCTACTCTACTCTCTTCCCTAGCTGCTGGCTGCTACTCTACTCACTTCCCTATACTACTAAGTGGCTGCTACTAAGTGGCTCACTTCTACTACTCTATCTACGACTACTACTGTATCTAAGTGGCTGCTGCTCTTAACTACTGGCTGCTACACTTCTCTACTCCTCTACTATTACTCTATCTACTATTACTCCTCTACTCTAATCCATTATTTACCACATCTAAGTTACCAGATTTTGATCTACAGGGGTCTTCCAACCATGTGGCAGTAGTCAACTCCTATCCTCTATGTTTGGGAAGCAACAGCTGCTTTTTACACCTTTTCCTCTCTATGTTTGTTAAGTAGCTATTGCCTTTTTTTTGCCAAATCTCCCCTCTCCTCTCCTCTCCATTGTTTTGCCGATGATGAAATTGTCTAAGTCTATACATTATATGGAATATGAGCTAATGATCAAGAACTTGTGAGGAACTTGGCATCATTAGAAGCTGCCCCTACATTACCTTCTCCTCTCTTCTCTGTTATGATGCCTTGATGCTCCAAGTTCAAGATCAAATGATGATTGACATGTTTCTAAGGCTTCTACTACTGCTACTACTCGTTTTTTTGATATATTGTTGTTTTATAGGACTACTTTGGTTTATAGACCTTTTTGATTTCTTATACCTTCTCGCGTACCTAAAGCACACTTTCTTGCATCTATTAGAACAAAGCGCGAAATAATGTCGCGGACACCAGACAGTGCAGCCCGATGCCCCGAGCATGATGAGCAGCCAACCTATGAGGAGCAAGCACTAGAGGACTAGCTTACTCAGGAGCAGTTCGATAACGAGGTAGAAAAGGATCTAGAAGCGATGCTTACTCAGGAGCAGTGTGACGAGGAGGAAGGGGGAGCAGGAGAGGCTGCTGAAGGCAAAGAAGTTGATGATGATGATGATGAGAACTCAGAAGAGGGATATGTAAGTCTCGAGGATCCTTTCCCACATGAAGCTAGAAGGTGGCCAACGGAGGACGATTTGGACAAGGATTTTGACCCGAACGAGGAGGTAGGGAAAAAGCCTTAGCTTGTCAATTTTGATAAAGCTTTGGCTGTGTTACCTCTGCTAACACTTTGACCTGTCGTATATACAAGTCCCTCCTGAAACTCAGAAAAGACGACATCGATGTCCGCGATGTCTCGCTGGACAAGACGGAGTAGAGGAAAGGAGAGCAGAGGCAACAGCCACAGAGATGGATCACGATGCCTCTGCTCCACAACCTCAAGACACAACCATGACTACCAAGCCTAAGAGGAAATGAGGGGATAGAAAAGCAAATTGATATCCAAATAAGGCATGCTATGTGATAACGGAGGTCGAGCCAGCAGGGGAGATCCTTGAGCCGAAGGAATTAAGGGGACGATTCTGTAATGCGATCGGGGCCCTAGTAAGAGATAAATTGAACCCAGCAATCCCTAACTAGAAAGAGGTACTAGAGAACAAAAAGGATAAACTATGAGATAGGCAGCTGAAGCTCAATTTTAGATTTCCGGAGGGTAAGGACGAACTGGTAAAAAATGCTTTTAGGATGATGGGAGGGTCATTCTGATGTTGGAGGTCAGAGCTCAACAAGAAGTATATCCAAAAGGGGTTAACTCCCTTCAATGAGTTCGGCAACATAACTCCTAGTCAATGGGAGGAGCTCATGGCTCAGAAGACTTCACCGGAGGCATTGGAGCTCAGTGCCCGTAACACCGAGCTGGTGAAGAGGAACAAACACCACCTTGATCTAGGCCCCAGTGGATACTATACCAAGGAAGAGCAGTTTAGGAAGATGGACGAAGAGGCCGCAGCTGCTGGGAATATCGATGTGACAAATTTGAAGGTACGCTCAAGGAATTGGATATATGCGAGGAGAACAGAATCATCCGGCGGTAATCTTAAGTTTGATAAGCCAGAGACCCAAGAGGCAGTATCAAAGATACTGAAATATGCTAAAGACAAGGAGAAGAGCTCATTCAATCCTTCCAGAGAGAGGGACGAGCTTAGACTTGGCTTGGGAACTAAGGAGCACACAGGCTGCACTAGGGGGCTAGGGAAAAGCACAACCTAGAAGCAAGGATTTGAAGAGGACAGACACATGTACAAGAAACATGGTAGAGATCGGGAGACTAATCTTGAGCTCCAAGTAAAGGCTCTAGTTGTGAAGGCATTGGAGGAGCAAGGACTGTCTATGGAGCCACGGATATTAATGACGCCACTGGGAGAACTGGTATTAGTTGATAGCCCTCCAAAAGTTCCTAGCAGCCAAGGTTCCACTGCAGCCACAACCCCTGTCGATCGCATATGTGAACCAACTAGTTGCACCTTGGTGTTTCTCAGCGGCAGGCAGAACACTATGATGGAGGTGGCAACAGGTGTGGCACATTCTCCCGGTGGCTTACACCACAATAATAAGATATCGCCAGACTACACTAGGGTCGAGGTGCATACCGTGAAGCCCGAGTTCATGCAGTGGAGGATAGACTACACAACTCCCGTGGGGCTGGTGTTACTCGGAGATGTTATGGGGCAGTTCATCCTCTGGCACAAACAGGACATTATATTAACTGCTTCTTCGCCGCATCCCCCTCACCCAAATTTGGAGCGAGTTGTTGAGGTCAGGGAGATATTTTCACCGTCTTGTGACCACCACATTCCTAAGATGCCACATTCTTCCCCCGCCTCCTAGCGAGCATGTGCCTGATGAGATGCCACAACCTTCTCCAGCTCGTACCGAGCAAGTGCATGATGAGATACCACAGTCTTCTCAACAAGCACAACCAATACATGAACAACGAGTGCCTACTGAAGAAGGTGATGCACAAGAAGATGAGGACGTGCCTGAATGAGAACTTCGAAAGAAGCATCCAATCACCATAAGGCCAGTTTATGTTCTGATGAAAGACGTCTCGTTGGTGTCCAAGTGGTATTCCCATGACCAGTTCAAGCCTGAGAACCAAGTTAAAAAAAGTCCCATCACAGGGTTCTAAGGAGGCCGTCACTAGCAAACTCCACCAAATTGCAGAGCAGTATCCAAATGTTGATGCCATCAAATGGTCAAAGGATTGCCCAAAAACATATGAAAGAGGCAAGCCCTTCCTACCAAACTGGGACATCCAGTGCCTACCACTTGGAATGAGAAGGTTCCATGATTGGTACTTGCATGTTCTCCCAACAAGCATAGACCTCATACAAGCATGCGTCCCCACTGGCACATTTGGAAGCCCATCCTAGAAAATTGTCTTTGACTTCAATGGCATGCAGACATACTTTCACCTGGGAGCAATGGAGATGAATCTAATTCGCACGTGGTGCCTATAAGTCCTTGTCCTCCTGATATGATATGAATGTAATCTTTGAATTTTGTTGTAACTAACCCACGCTGTGATTTGTAGAATGCAAGTGCACATTGTCAAACAAATGCCAAGTGTGAAAGCCGGGTATATCGACCCTCAAGCTATAGCCCAAACAAATTTTAATTACCCTAAACAATGGAAACTGGATGCCAAAGAGCTAGCCGCTGCAAAGACTCTTCGGGAGAAAGAGCACATCCGTACGACGAAACTAAGGAAAGAGTCTCTTAAGGTTGCGGCATACATTGCCCTGGCTTTCAAAATTATCCAACAGCACTCTACTATATGGCTACCATACAGCTTCGAGTAAGTTCAACTCTATACTTAAAGCTTTGTTTGTTATATTTTATTCGATGCAAAAGAGCTTATCTAGTTCTATGATTAAATCCATGCAGCAACCACTGGATTTGTATAACCGTTGATGTCGGTAGGAGCATGGCATGGATCTTTGATTCAATAGATAGGGACCCGGTGACATACAAAGACTTCATATCGATTCTCAAGACGTATACATATCGACAATCCTCGTTACCTTATATGTTTGTATACATACTTGTAACGTTCATTTTTGGATACTAACAAGTTGTATTTGCTAAAATAATTCGAACAGGGCATTTAGGTTCTATGTCACTAACCATCACGGAAGACATGATCCAACAAGGAAGGAAAAGCTGGCTATAAAAACACTATGTGTGGTAAGTGTAACTTACTTCTTCAGTACTCCATTATATGGCTGTCAAAAGCATTACTTAACATTTTCATATGCAAAACACAGAGTGCCCCAAGCAAAAGCTTGGGAGTGTACATTGTGGATACTATATATGTTCTATGATGAGTAACACCGGTGCCTATAGGAGACACCCCTTAAGGGTAAGTTTGAACCTCTTCACCCATAGTATAAAAACTTCGTACATGGTATGAAATAATAAACCAAAATTTGTTCTCTTGTAGTGGAAAGAAGAGAGAAATTAAAAGAGACCCATACAAGGATGACCAACTCTTAGAGCTCGTTGGCGAACTTTGCAACTTTATATTGGAACATATTGTACACGTCAAAGGTGCCTACCATGACCGAGAGTCTAACTTAAGTTGAAATCCTCAGTACCAATATCTTCGTGAGACTGAAAGGCTAGCTCTAGGACGTTGATAACAATGTGTATGGAATTTGACATTGGTTTTAGCTTGTGAATTATGTCTATTTAATGATGGATTGTATATATTCTTGTGAATTGAACTTGTAATTGTAGTTTATATAATACTCTTGTGCTTGTAGTCTAAGGGGTTTGGAACGCTGATCGCGGGGCATTTGGCAACGCGAACACGGTTTGAAAACGTTGGTCGCGGGGCGTTCGGCAACGCGAACGTGGTTCGGAACGTTGGTCGCGGGGCGTTCGGCAACGCGAACGCTGGATGGAATACGCGAAAACAGTGTCCGGGTCGAATTTGAATTGTAAATTTGATTTTTTTTATGGGAAAATGTACTGTTGGGGCGGTTCTAGATTGAACCGCCCCTACAAACAGGTATTATAGGGGCGGCTGGTACTACAGCCACCCCTACAAATCTATTTGTAGGGATAGCCTGAGAACCGCCCTTATAAATGCATGATTTGTAGAGACGGTTTAGTAGGGGTGGCTGGCCAAACCGCCCCTACACAGGGTTACAAGCCGCCCCTAAAAAACGTTTCTGTAGTAGTGGTGGTTACGCAACACAGCACCCACTGCACCCATTGCCTGTGAAAGCCCAGCTTCAAAATAACTCCCCGCACCTCCCAAAAAAAATCCCAATCGACACAGTCGCACGCCTTCAATAAGTCCATCGTATAAGCACAAAAACATTTATCTGCCCTGTTCCACTGCTGTATGGAGTGGATACACTCGAATGCAATAATTGCATTATCTGTAATCAACCATCCCGGCACAAAGGCTTGATGATGAATTGTTATTAGAAAGTTCAGATTTTAACTATTTCTTATGAAATGGATTTTGGCCAGTTGTTTTCCTTGAAGCTAATAAGTTGTAGATTGGAAAATTAATTTGTTTTAAATTAGACAAGAAATGAATGTGCAAGATTGTTGTATCAGAAATCAGTAGACTATTAGTACCTCAGTGACCTTGCTTATCAATACCCAAAATGAAACTACAATACTCCTTTATGACTTGAGGGAGTAATCGTGATTAATCAATACTGTATAGATGTTTAAGTCAGTTACTTTTCTCTTGGAGACACTTCAGACATGTGTATTTACCTTTATCTTGCAATTTGTTATATATAGATGGAACGGACTCACAACGACAGAATAATGATGAGGTACATGAACATCTTCCTCTCCTATCTGGTTCAATATACGAGCTTATTCTTCCTACAGCATGAATTACTAAAGGTTTCTGTTATAGTATAGAAAATTTCTAAGAATTATTAGTTTTGTCCTAAGTCGAACTTATGTAACTTCGACGATGTTTATAAAAAAAATACACCAACATCTACAACATCAAATTAATTTTTATTAAATCCACCATGAAATATGTCTTGATAGTGCATTTATTTGTTATTGTAGATGTTAATATATTTTTCTATAAATTTGATCCAATTTAGAGAAGTTTGATTTAAGACAAAATTTAGTCATAACTAATGGTGGTCAAGCCCCAATTAGGTTGCCTTTTTACCTTTCCTAATCAGCTGGTCATCACTTTTTTCATTTCCAATCAGTAGAAATGTTGAATTAACAGTTTTAGAATTGTTGAGCCAACAATCTCAGAACCGTTGAATCAACAAAAAAGTTGACTCATCAAATAAAAATGTTGAGTTAAAACTAAAATGTTGAAGCAACATTTCTTGTAGTAGAACGTTTGTTAAAAGAATTTGAATCAACAAAAAAGGTTGACTCAACAAATAAAAATGTTGAAGCAACATTTCTTTGAAAATTGATAAATTGACAAGAATATCTAGAAAAATATTAAACCAATAAAAATGTTGAGTTAGCAAGAACATGTTGAAGCAACATTTCTTGTAAGAAAATGTTGAATTATAATTTCTGTTAAAAATGTTGAGTGAAATGAATATTACTTATCAGAATAAAACGTTGAGCTAGCCACAAAATATTGAAGCAACATTTCTTGTGAAAATTATTCAATCGACAAGCATGTTAAAGTTTTTTTTGCTTCTAAAATAATAAGAGAAATGAATAAATGGAAAGAGATGTAGAAAGAGCCTAAAAAGGAAAGAGGTGGGAATTCTTAGTTAATTAACAACCAAAAAAGACTAAAACCAAAAGAAGTGGGAAGAAAACCTAAAGAAGGAAAGAGTTCGTAAGAAAGCCATAAAAAGGAAAGAGGTAGGAAGAAAACACTTAAAAAGGAAAGATGCCGAAGAAAAAGAAACAATAAATTTGTTCGCTGCTGGAGATAGACTTTCCCACCCGTTTTATTCTAGCAAACCGGAAAACAGTAAATTTGTTCTAGGAGCTCAAACTACAGTCGTAAACATACAATTTTGCTCAGTTGTGGCCCCGCGGTAGTAATCTTAGTTCAAAAACGGGTGCGTAACTGTAAATAGACTAAATTCTTGCCGGCGGCCCAACCATACATATTTTTTTATTCCGGTGAGCCACGTACGAGTAAAATTGTGCAAGATGTTTGTATGCAACCAGAGACGTAATTTTTTTTATCCATGCAAATGTATTTTTCTGTGGTAATCACACAATACCGTAAGAACAACACTTTAAAAACACGACGGGCTACCAGCGATACCCATTCTTTTTATTCTGGCGAGCCACACAGGGGTAATGTTAATGAGTGTCGCAAATTTTTTTATTTCGATGAGCCACACAGGAGTAAAATTATATAAGATGTTTGTATGCAAGCAGACATGCAGCAGTAAAATATTGATTCGACGACCTTAAAAAGGATTATCCTTCAAACGTCACACCTTCGGATGGTAATACGGAGCAGATAACTATTGTTTTGAAACAACTGTTACATGGCGCAATACCAAACCTCCTATATAGCTTGAGCCAACGACGTGGCACACATTTTGACAACAAATTCATAAAGGTGGTATCATGTACAAATTATTCAATGTACAGAACCATAACTAATAATTAATCCTCTCAAAGTCGAGCTTGGTTGACAATACGAAAACATATGACTAACATGATGCAAGCTGATCACACATCACACAAAATCACAATGGTACTACCACTATTCAATTAAATATTCATCCAGCACTAGGGAAACCAAATTAAAGTGTTGTCAGGCTGCTGTAGGATGATCTTAGGCACATTGTCATGTAGTGTTGTACTCTGTTTACAGACCCGCTAGCTCATACCCTTCACTTCAATGGTCATGTGAATCTGCTTGCCTGGTAAACTGGTGAAGAAAAGAGTAATCTTAGATAACAAAATGAAACACAAGTTATAGTGCCCATAGGCATATAATGGAATGCTCTGGACATGGTCGACCAGAACAAGCGATATTGTCAGCAAGAAAAGGGGGGGGGGGGGGGGGGGGGGGGGGGGTAGTTTTCCTTGTAATTCACCCAGATGGATTTTAGGAGAAAAATTTGGGAAGACCACCATGAGCATATGCAAAGAATGAAACTAAGTACAAACAAAAAAAAACAAGTTCAGAACACAGGATGTTTTAGCACTCTTTTGCAAACAAAAAATTGAATTCCAACAAATGTCAACAGCAGAGTGAATGTATAAAACTATAAACTAGAAAATGATCAACATAGGGGGAGGGGGGCAATAGTTATCCGTATTTCGCCGAAGAACCAGTAGTTAAATTCCTTCACATGCTTATACAGCTGCAGCAAAAAAAGTAATGCATTATTAATTAACTGGTCAAATATAACTAAGGGCTCGTTTGGATCCTTTCACTTTGGAGGAATTGAAATTTACTTTATGGACTAGGCAATTTGGCTTGGAATTTGATAATCCATAACTTTCCCAAATTTAGATATAAGCCTATCTTAAAGTCATGGGGTGAGAGATAGAATTTGATTCCATAGATCCCTATGCTATGTTTCTACTCTGCAATTTATATCACGCTCTTCGGCTCGCTCCCTTGCAACATAAATGCAGCACATAAGTATCTCCCACATATGGTCAACAGTACTACACAAATATACTCCACATGCAGCCATATTAATGTAATTGATCTGTCTAAATTGTGATTATTAGAATGGATTTCAATTCCAAGGATCCAAATGGGGCCTAAGGGTTTTGAAAAAAAAGGATTGGTGCTTCAAGTTTCACAGGTATTCATTAAGGTCTTCTAGGGCTGGATAAATAGCTCGTTGAGCTAGCTCGGTGGCTCATTTAAAAAATGCTCTGATTGAACTTATTTTTCTTTTAAAATAAAAATTAGTTGATTTTGAGTGACTTTTGACTTCGGCTCGGCACAATAAGCTCGGTTTGAAGTTGAGTCTCAAAGAAATCAGGAGAACATGATAAATAATATTATATCAATTTTGAAGAAAGCTCGAAAAAAGTGTAGTTGGCTCGTTATCCACTAGTCTTCGCATTACACTTTATTTTTAAAGATTGTTATGGAGTTTACCAACTCAAAAGATAACAGTAGATGGTACCGAAACATTAAATTAGTATCGCTATGTTGTTTGAAACCACGGATTTATTGTTTCAAATGGAACAAAATTCTTCTTCTATCATTAAAATCAGATCCATCACCAAGTGTATAATCTTTTCGAGTGTTTTTATTTTTCTTTTTTTGTGAAACATAGTATGAGTTTTTTCTTCAATGGACACTTGCCTACAGCACAATTGAACAAATGTAAGTAGAAATAAATGTTCTGATCATCATGTTGTATAGACATCACCTCACTTTTCTGAAAATTTGTTACTAATCCTAGCATCATTACGTACCAATATGGTAGAGAGAGAGAGAGAGAGAGAGAGAAGTTTATGACCCATTTGGAACATAGGAATTTTGCAAGAAATGCATCATCAGTTAAATTTTCTTGTGATCGAGGGAAAGAATAATGCATTTCAAGCGAGACTTACTTATCACTTATAAATGGTTTATTGTTGTGTTGTTTTTCTTTAAATTTATTAGTCTGGCAGGACGGGGGAAACAAACACAACCAACAATGCCGCCCACCATTTGAATCACTACGCCAGATTTGCACATCACTTCCGGCATCATCACTGCCGGATTTGTGAGAACCGGCAGTGATATACCTTCACTGCCGGTTATAAGCTTGAAAATGAGAAAATGATTGGGGCTGGGCTAAAACCGGCAGTGAAGCACCACATCACTGCCGGTTTGTGGCTTGAACCGGCAGTGTTTTGGTGGGCACACATTACTGTCGATTTAAGCCAAGAGCCGACAGTGATTGTGCTCTATCATTGTCGGTTCTAACCAAGAACCGACGGTGATAAGCCTACAACACAAAAAGGCTGCAGCCGTCCTCTCCTTCCTCCTCTCTTCCATCCCGAGAACAGAGGCGCGCGTTTGGACCCTTCCCTCCATTGTTGCGGCTGCTCTTCACCATGAAGCTAGTGCTTGAATTTTGAAGAATGGCTTGATCTTTTTGCTTTGAGGTTAGTAACAAACATCTACTCATTTGATTTTGTTGCTTAATTAGCTTCGTTTTGATGGCTACATTGCTTGATTCTCATTCTAGTTCTTTCTCCATTCTAGAGAGCACTTTTCCAATTGGACATTTGTGCAAGGCTCAAATTGTGGTGAATCCATCATCCAAAAGGTTGGTGTCTATGAACACATTTAAATTCCTAGCTAATTACTCCATGGTGGTCAAGATCATCAATGTTAGTATGTGATGCTATAATTAGTTCTTAGAAGTACAGTAGAATAGTTGTTCTTCGATATTGTGCAATAATTGTTTTTACTACGATTTTCAATTTACAGGGCCGGGGCTACCAATTTCAATTTTTCAATAATTAGTGTATAATAATATTTTCCAAAAATGGTACTTTCAAGCTACAATTGTTGTTCATGAAGCTCGATTTCTTATCAATTCTTTGTAATTACTGTCTCAGTATTTTTTTGTGCAGAGATGGATCGAGAGTGGATGCATCTGTTTTGAACGGACAAGCGGTACATGCATGGCGTCAGCCAGTTTATCACCGATGCCAAAGCCCATGCTGGGAATGGGAACCCTGTCTTCTGCCCATGCAAAGATTGCAAGAATCATAGGAACTTTCGTCAAATTGAGTCTATACGATCGCACTTGATTACCAGGGGGTTCATGTCAAACTATACGATATGGACTATGCATGGCGAGGTTGGTGTGAATGTTCTGTAGGAAAACGATGATGATGTGGACATGCCTGACGTAGCCATCCACGATGCTGACGAGGAACCCAGTGTCAATACGGAACCTATGACCATAGTTAATAATGTGTTTAGGAACACGCTAGCTGATGACACCGAGGATAACGATGGCATTTCTCAGCTGCTACGTAATGTAGAGACCAAATGTCTTAGTGAAAGACAGCTGAGAAAGCTAGAGAAAATGAGACAAGATGGGAAAACACCATTGTATAGGAATTGTCCAATGAGCAAACTAGAAGCCGATATCATGCTGTTAGAGTTCAAATCGACAAACGGATTGAGCGATAAAGGCTTCGATCAGTTGTTAGGTATAATAAGGAAAATGCTCCCAGAAAAAAATGAGTTGCCAGAAAAAACATACTTGGCCATGCAAATGATCTACCCCATCGGCCTCGAGGTTGAAAAAATCCACGCGTGTTCCAATGATTGCATATTGTACCATGGAGAAAAATACAAAGACTTGGACAAGTGCCCCAAGTGTGAAGCTCCACGGTACAAGGAAGGGCCATCATATGAGGGTACCAAGACTAGAGGAGGTCTCATAAAGGTCATTTGGTATTTCTCTATAGTTCCCTAGGTGTATAGGCTGTTTGCATGTGCAAAGTCAGCCAAGCTGTTGCGCTGGCATGGCGAAGAGCGTAAGAAAGATACAATGATGAGGCTCCCTGCTGATGGGCATGACTGGAGGACTGTCAATACTATATTCTATAAGGACATCGGTGGAGAGGTAAGGCATCTTTGGTTTGCTTTGAGCACAGATGGGATGAATCCTTTCGACCAGGTTAGAAGCAATCATAGCACCTGGCCAGTGACGCTCTGTATATACAACCTTCCACCTTGGGTCTATATGAAGCGGTCATACATCCAGATGCCACTACTGATCCAAGGGCCAAGATAGCCTGGGAATGACATCGATGTGTTTCTGGAACCAGTGATTGATGAACTAGTGGAGATGTTTGAAAATGGTGTGTCGGATGTTTGGGACGAGTACAAAAAGGAACATATCACGGTCAAGGGAGTACTTATCGCTACAATCACCGACCTACCAGGTCGAGGTTCATTGTCTAGAGAGAAGACAAAAGGCTATACTAGATGTGTCGAGTGCTTGGACGACACTGATGCGGTAAATCTGCCAAATAACTCAAAGATAGTTTATATGGGACACCGTAGGTTCCTACCTAAGGATCACCCTTACCATAGGAATAGAAAAGATTTTAACGATGCTATTGAGAAACGTTTAGCTCCAAAATATCGAGACGGGCCTGCGATACTTTGAGAACTCAACAAACTGGAGGTTGTCCTTGGGAAGGGGGACATTGCAGTAGCAGCGCCGGATGGGAGCGTTTGGAAGAAAAAATCAGTTTTCTAGAAACTACCTTACTGGCCATTTTTTAGTGTATGCCACTGTCTTGATCCCATGCACATCACTAAAAACGTGTGCGCTAACACTCTTAACACCTTGATGGACACCGGGGGGACATCAAAGGATTCACTAGCCACACGCCTGGACATGCAACACTTGGGAATCAGGAAGGAGCTGCATCCCATGGAGCTAGAGAATGGCCAGTTCAAACTTCCAGTTGTGTCATGGACATTGAAGAAGGAAGAAAAGCGTGCGCTTATTTCTTTCTTCAATGAACTCAAAGTCCCAATGGGCTGCTATGTGAACCCAAAGAGGCTAGTGAACATGAGAGAACTCAAGTTTAACTATGGCCCTATGAAGGCCCATGACTGTCATGTCATTATGACTTAGCTGCTCCCTGTTGCCCTACATGGTATCCTCCCCCCAAAGGTCCGCACCCCAATCATAAAGCTTTGCTCGTTCTTCAACGCGATCTCAAAAAAGGTCATTGATGTGTCCATGCTAGAGCCGCTGCAGCGGGACATAGCCGAAACTCTCGTTAGGCTTGAGATATATTTTCCGCCAACTTACTTTGATATCTCATTGCATCTGCTCATTCATCTTGTTGACCAAATTAGAGCCCTTGGCCCAATGTACCTACATCAGATGTTTCCGTTTGAAAGATTGATGAAAGTTTTTAGGAGGTATGTTAGGAACAGATTTAGGCTAGAAGGGGGCATGGTTGAAGGATGGTCAACGGAGGAGGCCATTGAGTTCTGCACATTATCTGGACATCAAAAGGGTCGGAGTTCCAGAATCTCATCATGAGGGAAGGCTACGTGACAAAGGAACGATTGGGGAGAAATCTGTTACAGTAGATGAACCTGTTTCTTTTAGACAGGCATAGTTTACTATTCTAAAGCAAGCCGAGGGTGTGATGCCATACATTGACGAGCACAGGCAATTGCTGTAAACTCTATATCCGAGCAGGTCATAGGCATGGCTGGATAAAAAACATAAGGAAGAATTTATCAGCTGGTTGCGACGTCGCTTGCTTGGAATAAAGTTGGGTAATCAACTAGATGCCTTAACCAAGGGGCCTTCGAGTACATATCTTAAGTACCAAGGGTATAAGATCAATGGATTCACATTTTACACAAAAAAGCAAGATGGAAAGAGCACATACCAAAATTGCGGTGTTCGTTTTGATGCTCACGATGAGAATGACAACGTGCAGGCGACATACTATGGTTTCATAGAGGAGATATGGGAGCTAGCCTACGGTCTGTTGAAGGAAGCTCTTTTTCGCTGACAGTGGGTCCGGCTCGAGGAAATCAACACTGACAGCGAAGGGTTCACTACCGTTGATCTCACTAAGACCGTATACAGAGATGACCCCTTCGTCCTTGCAAGAGATGTTATGCAATCTATGCAAGGGACAACAAGACAAAAGGAAGGCTAAAAGTAGTCCTAGAAGGGAAAAGGAAGATTATCGGTGTCGATGGAGTGACGGACGAAGAAGACTACAGTGGCTATCAGGAAATACATCTATTCGGGGCAAACGTACCCCTACCTATCCTTCAAGATGATGACAAACCTGCTTACATATGAATTGATCACAATGAGGCCCTCATTGTTGACGCACCTAAAGATAGTTAGATTATTGTTAACTATATAATCATTATGCAGACGTTGTATTAGTAATTCGTACTGAATATTTAATTTATATTTTGTGCGCATCTCTACAATTTAATTATTGACTATGTAATCAAATATTAAGATGATGTTCACAAACACTATTATTTGATAATTATAGACTATTAATTAATTATCATAGAATTAAATAATCAAGACACAAATTTTTGTGTTATTTTAGAATATAAACTAACTGCATTATTTCTATTAATAAATAAATAAAGAAAAGCAAACTAACCAAACTCCCTATCCTAGCTTAGCGGTTAAGGCCGCGCACTCTGTACTCTGAAACCCGCGCTCGAATCCCAGGTGGGCCAAACTTTTTTGATTTTACATTTATTATTTAGTAGTGCATTACGATGGAATAAAAGAAAAAAATAAAACCATTCTAACCGAACTCCCTATCCTAACTCAGCGGTTAAGGCCGCGCACTCTCGACCCCGTGACCCACGCTCGAATCTCAGGCGGCCAAACTTTTTATATTTTTTACAAAAAGGCTACGATGGCAGGCTCCAAACCGACAGTGTTTTTTATATTTTTTTACTAAAAGATGGCGGCAGGGCCCTTCACTGCTGGTTTTGGTTTTAAAACCGACAATGATAGCTTCTATCACAGTCAGTTTTAAAACCGGTAGTGATATCTTCTATCACTGTCGGTTTTTAAACTAAAACCGACAGTGATGTGTAGATGCTCCTCACATGCCAACAGTACTCCCGTGACCACAACAGTTGGAACACTGCTCCCACCTACCCCGACAACTTTAGTTTAGAAATAAAAATGTACCACGACTACTAGCCCCTATAAAATGGCCCTCGGCCAGGAGCTAGTCTCTCCATGCATGTTGGTTTCAGCCAGGCCTTATCAGCCATGATACAATATTTTCCTCTCATAACAAACCACAGATATCGTTATTCATCATAGTCCACAAAAATGGTGCACATATGTAAGGTCTTTGTTATCATATATGTAACTTATTTCTAATTTTTTGTAATTTTTTGATGTATTTCATTACTATCTAAATAAATATATCATTCTTGTTAAAACTTTCCCACCATAGTATCTAAATAAATATATCCTTTACATATATGCACCTTCACTGTCGGTTCTATTTAGAAACCGGCAGTGATAGCCACCTTCACTGTCGGTTCTATTTAAAAACCGACAGTGATGTCCATGCCCCCCTATATAAAACAAACTGTCGGCCCCATACATCGATCCCACCCACCCACAAACTCTCTCAGTCTCATTTCTCACGTTTCACTCTCACTTCTCAAGACATCCACTCTCTCTCTACGTGATTTGGTCATGGCTCCTGCATTTTTCAATGGTATTGATATGTTGTCTTCTCCAATATTCTATCTATATTCATTTGATCTATATTTATATTCATGTTTCTTTGCATTCTACATTTATATATATATATTCTTATTCCTTGCATTTGATCTATATTTAATTATGTTGCCACATTTTATTTGGAAGAATTTTTTTGTGCATATATTTTATGTTCATATTTTTTTGCATTTTATTGATCAGGTGGTACGAACAACGGACCTCCACCACCACAAGAACCAGGTTTCTATCCTGGCGATGAGCCATTCGCTCTTAATGTGGCCATTCCATGGTTCCCTGTTCCAGCTATTGTATGAAATATTTTTCAACGTCTTTTGTTTTTTTATGCCAACAAATAAGTGTAATTAGTTTAATATCATTGTTGCATGCATATATGTCGCAGACTATATCCCCAATAGATTGGTTGCGAACAGCACTTAGCTGGTTCTTTATCTCGGACATTGTCGAGAACACGGCATCTAATGCAAGTGGTCGGCTATGGACGTGTGAACTTAGTTTTTTCATCCCTGTGAGGGGTTCAAATCATCGGAACCATATCCACGGGACGAGAATACATAGCTCGGGCGTGATAAGTGCCCAATTAAGTGCCGTGCACATCTGTTTAGAGGCACTTCGATGTATTTGCTATGATGTGCCTGATTTCTCGCACTTCAAGGCACTTGCTTTGAATGCTAGTGATATCCCCGTCCCGCAAGCAAGCGAATGGTTTGCAAGCTACAACCATGCGGATGTGGTAAAATGGTCACTTATACCTGAGTCGTGGTTATTTGTTGTTTATTATTGTAATAACATTCTCTATTTTTTTTCTCCGCATGCAGATTATGCTACGGGACCATACCTATGCTGCATGTGGCTTGTGGGCCGTTCTAGACCAAGCTACGGAGCAACTAAGGTATGATTCGGACTTCTGCAATGGAAACCTCGGCTAGCTCACTATAGAAGGACGTTAGTACTGCATAAGGATTACTAACAGGGGCAGTGGTCGTTCAGTAGGTTACATCTATGGCCGACCATTCTTTCGGTATTGTGAGGTATGAGAGAATGCACTCATACGGGCATTGGACTTCATCGATACAAGCAGATACATAATCCGTGACATCAATTACCATATATGGCTATAGAGGCATGTTAGTGTGCATGGCCCGATCGATCCCAGCAGTGATTCCGATAGTAATTAATTTTTATTTAGCTAGATTTTCAAGGTCGTAGTTTAATTGGGTTCTAATTTTAATATGTACGGCTTTGTGTGTTTAATTATTGTCATGCATGTAAATCGTATAACATTTGTTGGGCAATTAAAAATATATATTCTGATATCGTATTGGTCTTAAAATTATTCTCAGGCTTGTACGTGCCACATGTGAAGGAAACACCAAGTTTGGGATTTTCCGAAGATGGTTTGCTACATTCTGAGGTTTAATTGAATTTCCGCGCGACGAGACCGTTTAATTATAGGTTGAACTGAGTCTACCCACGAAAAGATCTGGAATGGTGCCAAACTTTTACATAGGCTCTAATGTGCCCTAGGGATAAGAATTTTGTGGAGGTGGATGAAAAAATCTATTGGGTCCAAGATGAAATTCACCCTCTTTTGTCTCATTTGGCACAGAGAAAAATATAATAAATAAAAAATGATCAGAAAAACCTAAGATCCTGTGTGGGGTCTTAATTTGGGTGTACATGCTTGCCAAAAAATTTCAAGCCATTTCAACATAGGCAGAGTATACATGCTTCATAGAGGTACATGTGCCCTTTCACGAACCATGACTATACACATAGGTTATTAAGGTTTCTGTAGTTCATAGGCATTCCGGTGTCGTATTGGTCTTAAACTTTTTCTTAGGCTTGCACGTGCCACGTGTGAACAAAACACCAAGTTTGGGATTTTCCAGAGATGGTTTGCTACTTTATGAGGTTTAAGTGAATTTCCGCACGATGAGACCGTTTAATTATAGGTTGAACTAAGTCTACCCACGAAAAGATCCGGAATGGTGCCAAACTTTTACACAGGCTCTAATGTGCCCTAGGGATAAGAATTTTGTGGAGGTGGATGACAAAATCTATTGGGAAAGATGATGACCGGTGGAGGGTTCCCAAAAGCGAGAAGGATTACATATGGGATGTCAAGATCCCAGATTATTTCACTTTCCCAGCTAAGTATGATAGTGAGTTAGTCAAGAAAAAAGCAAAAGAAATCATGGGGACATGCTTCAAGAATTTCAAGGGGACATTGTACAAGAATTTTGTCCTCCAAAATAAAGAGCCAGATTTCGATGGTGGACAGTTTAGCAAACAGAAGGACTTCTGGTAGGATTTCAAGGAATACAGGTTATCCGAGGAGTACTTAGAACTAAGCAGGAAGAATAAGAAGAATTCGCAGAAAGCGACGAATCCTCATCATCTCAGCTCTCGTGGCTACGCCAAAAAGATGCTAGAATTTGAAGCAGAACTTCAAAAGATGGATCGCCTTGCTGAGGAAGGCGTTCAGGTTGAGTCCGTCGATTGAGAGCCTAGATCAGTATTATACTGTATGGGGAGAAATGTATGGCACGCCGAGGAAGGGAGCTTTAGCTCCTCAAATCAACCCATGAGCGAACTCATCCAGAGGATCTCCTAGGTAACTGAGGAGGTGAGGCAAGGGACTCGCACTTCTAATAGGGAGAAAGATGTGCTCACCCAAGCACTCGGAACCAAGGAGCACCCTGGTAGCACTAGAGGAACCAGTGTTGTTCCTTGGAAACTAGCATTCCCCCAAGAATCTAACACTTACCGGAGCCGCTCAAGGGGTAGAGCGGAACATGAGGCAGAGTATTTGAGGAGACTAAAAGAGATGGAAGACAGAATGGAAGCACAGATTGAGGCGATCATTGAAGCGTGAGTCGAGCAAATTTTGCTGTCCAAGGGGTCAGTAGTACCACAAAACCCTACTCCTAGTGCCTTTAGCCCACAGTTTAGGGGTCGCAGCAGCTGCGGATCGACCTCGCTCGACGAAGAAGAGGTGAATGTGCCTCATCCGGTGGACGACATCACTGAACCCATCAATGTCAGGTTGTACATCCATCAGGAATGGACAAAGGACAAGGTGGCGCTCGGCCAGGCCTAGCCTACGGGAGACAGGACAATTAATGGCCGCCCAATTCCACTGGGGTATGCTCACGTCATCATTGACAGAATACTTGATAAGTATAACAAGATACCCATTGAGTACCCCGTAGCGGAAGACATGCCGAAACTTGGTCAAAACAAGGGCTCTCAAGTCGCCTGGCGCAAGCGCTTCATTAAGCTTGACCATCATTGTCCTCTGATGACGAGGACGACTGCGAGTCTTTGCCCACCCGTGATGATCACTCACCATCTCCCAACAGAGATCACTCCCCTCCTCATCCAGAGCTATCACCCACGAGAAGACAGAGGTCTCCTATTCCTCCTCGTCCGACTCCATCTTCATCAGCCCCAAGAAAAGAGACTCCTCCTCCTCCATCTTCATCAGCGCCGGGAAAACAAAATTCTCGTCGTCATCCTCCTCCTCCACCTCAACCCAAAACAAAATCAAGGACATCCTCGCAGTCACAGAAAAGGTCCTTGGATTCGGTCGCTAATGCTCCCAAAGTGGACCAACAGAAAAGAAAAATGCCGTTCAGTGGCAGTGTTACCACCTTGATGAAAGAAAAAATTATAGCACACATCTCGAAGGAAGATTGTGTTAGTTTCTTCAATCTATGTGCCTCACTGCCTCCGTTTTTTTTGAAGTCCAAATTCGAAAGGCAAACACAGAATAAATACGCTACAACAAGAGACGAAGAAATACACAATAAAGATTTAAGGAACATTATGAAGTTAGTCGAAGACAACCCTGATTTAACCATGGAAGAGGCCGCGAACATCTATTATGATGTACAAGGGACGGGAACACCGGCAATGAAGTATAAAAGGGGCAATCTTTTGGTTCCCGATCATGAGTATAAAAATCTGACAACATATATGCGCCAGTTACATGAATATTACATGGCTCAAGCAACAGAGACGGACGACTTTGGTTTTGAGGTTATTATCCATTCGCCACATGTTTTCTAATATCCTAGAGAAGTTTGATGTCGAGTGAGAGTGCTTGTTCTAGCTATACCAGAAACGCTCTCTCTATGTTCAAATGTTGATGCCGTGGACTATGTAAGTACCCTACATGCAAGATATTACAATTAACTACTCTCTCAAGACAAATTGTTAACTTTTGAGCACTTTCCATGATTTTATGTAGGTGTATAGCAAAATTTTGCATTCTAAAAAGCAAATGGGATTACATAGGCTTCTTAGACCCCATGCGAGTCAATGAGAGGACATGTCTAGGCCTCTATGGATGTGACGTGGAAGACCTGAAACAAAGATTGATTGCTGTTTTCGATGAATTCATGATGAAGAAGAAAACCCACGTTCTTCTAGCCTACAACTGCGAGTATGTGTTCTCAGCTTTTCATTTTATGCTTCTTTTTTCGTTAAGATTATTCGATAATTAGGATTCTGTGATTGCAGCAACCATTTCGTCTTCATTTGTGTTAATCTTATCAAAAATCTGCTCTAGGTGTGGGACTCGAAGAAAAAATCATTTCATCATCTAGATGCACTGGTGGCAGTGCTGAATTAGTAAGCGATCCTAATAACTATTATTTTCTAATCACACATACCGCTTTCTAATATTTCTCCTTTTAATGTTGCTCAGTGTCCGAAGAAGACATATCAGTGGGATGCCGGTCCCATTCAAGGTTGTCGAAATGGAGGGGAAGTACCTATCACAGCTGGTGGGAAATAATAAATGCGGGTTTTATGTAATGTGGGCAATGCTTCGCTACATTGGTGGGAAATCGGAAGAAGCCGATAAGTTGGTATGCATAATCCTCATTTCATTTATATTTGTTAATAATTTAACAAAATGATTTATTGTTCCTCTTTGGATATCATCTTTTTTGAACAATATCGCAAGAAATATAAGCACGAAAGGCTGCTAGACATGGAGATCGTCGCACTACAATCGGAGCTGGCAAAATTCATCTTAGCCGAGGTATTGGAAAAAGATGGAGTATTTTCTATTGCACAATCCGTGACGTACAAGGACCAGTATAGCCCAGAGCGGCTCGCCAGATTATTGTAAGAAGTCCGAGAAGCATGTGTGAAGTCCAAGAATATTTCTTTTTTATTTTGAGGGATCGAGATGTGGATAAGAACATTTGAATTGTAATCGTAACATTTGTAATGTTTAATATTGATGGACCTATCGTCTACGTAGCGTATATAAAGCGAAACCCGATTCCACGGAAAAATATAAATTAAAATAAATTATAAAACAATAAAATACGAAAAAGCCGTCACCACCGGTTAGCAACAAACCGGCAGTGTTGTCGTAACCATCACTGCCAGTTAGAGGGAAACCAACCGTGTTGGCTTGCTCAACACGGCCGGCTTTAACCATGAACCGACACTGATAGTTACAAGAACACTGCCGGTTTGATCCATGAACCAACACTGATATTTACTACAACACTGCCGGTTTGATCCATGAACCGATAATGTAGGCTTGCTCAACACTGCTGGCTTGAGCCAAGAACCGATACTCTTGAAGGAACCGTCACTGTCGGTTGGAACTATAAACCGACAGTGTTGTTCAACTAGACACTGTCAGGTGGAGTCAGGAACCGACACTGTTTCTTGTAGATCAGTGTCGGTTTTTAAGGACCGGCAGTGATGTCAACCCCCATCACTGTCGGTATGCCACTGTCGGTTCAAAATCCGACAGTGAAGTGAGTTTTTGAACCGGCAGTGATATCCAGATCTAGGGTAGTGAATCTTGATGACACACTCCCTGTGTTCTTCAGCAAGGAAATGACACTGGTGGATCTGTTCCCGGTCGTGTCTTTGTTCATTAAGATGTGGCAACAACACCACAAGAGCTGGACGGCCATCATTTATCTCATGAGCATCTTCCTGTCTTTCTGTATCCACGTGGTCGGAATGACCAGCAGTCGGTGATTCCAGAGCAAGTACTGTCGAGGCATGATAGCCTACCTGTCGAGTGACGACTGTCCTGCGAATGCTCGGTGCTGCTGCCCTACTGCTGTTTGTGGACAACAGTGTCCACTCGGTGGCCGTGCTGCTTCCCTTGCTCCTGGTGCTTGCGGTAGTGGCCGCCTTATCCTGGTGGACGTTTGGCAGCGGAGAAGAAGTTGGTCTGAACTGGGGACATTTCACGGAAGAACTAAAGCTCCAGTTCGACTTGTCTGCGAAGGTTGTGTACATGGCGTTGGCAGGGCTATCTGGTACAGTCTCGGCTACGTGAATGTCTCCTCCCACCAGACCTGTGGCCGTGGGTTCATCCACTACGTGAAAAAAGATTTCTCGCAAGGCCTTGTTTTTTTTATAGGGACGCCTCTATATTGAGCCGCCCCTACAAATGATTGTCAAATGAGCCGCTCTTACAAATGGATTTGTAGGGGCGGCCGGTGTTATCAGCCGCCCCTATAAATGACCCGATTTGTAGGGGAGGCTTTATATCCAACCGCCCCTACAAATCGGATTTGTAGGGGCGGCTCAATATAGAGCCGCCTCTACAAATAGACGTCGAGTATTAAAAATTAAGCACTAAAATTTAAATTTTGTAAACGACCTCGGATAGAGAAACAATCCAAATGAAAGTTGTAGATCTCGAAAACTTATGAAACTTTGTAGTTGACAATTTTTTAAGTTGAGATCATTTACTACTTGAAAATACTGTTTGAAATTAAAATTTGAAATTGTCGAAGAACTCTTATTTCTCTTTTTAATCTCTGGCTAAAACTTGTAACTAGTCTTTCTCCCTCGTACTAACTTCAAATTTGATGATTTTTTTTCTAAAAATTTCTAAAATCATGGCCTATCAATTTATTGTGTTCTTACCACTATTATTTTATCCATCTTTTCATGTGACTATGTTTTATCTATTTGAATTTTGAATTTCAAAAAATGACAACTTCAAACGTTATTTTAGAACACTAATTGATTTCAGATGAAAAAATCATGAACATAGAAGTTGCAGAATTTATCAAGATCTACAAGTTTTATTTTGGTCATTTCTTCATCCGATAAAGTGGTAATAACATTGTTCACAAAATTTACATCTCTCTTGTAGTTTCATAAACAATAAGAGGGATATATAACATTTGTGAATAATGTTACTACCACTATATCGGATGAATAAATGATCAAAATAGAAGTTGTAGATCTCAGAAAGATATGAAACTCTGTAGTTGACAACTTTTTAATGTGAAATCATCTTGTGTTTGAATTTCTAAAATTTAAAATTCAAATTTTGTAAACGACCTCGGATAGAGAAACAACCAAAACAAAACTTGTAGATCTCGAAAAGTTATGAAACTTTGTAGTTGACAACTTTTTGATTTGAAATCATCTTGTCAAGGAAAACTACGTTTGAATTTCCAAAAAATTGAAATTTGAATTTTTTAAACGACCGCGGATGGATAAACAGTAAAAATGAAAGTTGTAGATCTTGAAAAGGTATGAAACTTTGTAGTTGATAACTTTCTCATTTGAAATCATCTTGTCATGGAAAACTACGTTCGAATTTCTCAAATTTAAAATTCAAATTTTATAAGTGACCTCGGATGGAGAAACAACCAAAATGAAAGTTGTAGATCTCGAAAAGTTATAAAACTTTGTAGTTGACAACTTTTTCATTTGAATTAGTTTAGGGCCTCAAACAATTAATTTATTCTTCATTTTGTATAATATGTGGGGAACCAAAATGGATTGTAGACATAAGTGAACGTGAGGTGTAGTGGTAGAGGAGATGGTGTGCGAGGGAGAGGTCGCGGGTTCGAATGCCAGCCGCCGATGCAAAGTGTGCAAAAATCTTGAAAAAATGCTACAGTCATAGAGTGGCGTGTGTGGCTGCCGGTGGGGTCCTCCTCGGATTAAAAAAATTTGCTTTTTTTTTGCCCTTTTTTCGTGATTTCTGGAAATTGATTTGTAGGGGCGGCTCAATATCTAACTGCCCCTACAAATCGATTTGTGATTTGTAGGGGCGGTCTCGGAACCGTCCCTACAAATACATGATTTGTAGAGACCCTTACATAGAAGCGGCTGGGCAAACCGCCCCTACAAACGGTCTTCACCCATCCCGACAAATGCTTTTTTACGTAGTGATGGCCGTGGTACCTAAATTCTTCTTGTTCTGTGGCGTTGTCTTTGGACTCCTCCTGGTGCTCTTCTGCACGGTGCCAGCCCGCATTATGTTCTACAATGAAAGACGCCGTATGGCCAAGGTATACATACCCGTTCTCGGCCACGTCGCACTGCTGTTCGTCATCCTGGCTAGCGTTGTGGCAGCTGAGGACATCCTGTGGATGAATGTCTTCTTCGCGTTCTTTGTGATCATCGTCGTTGTTGAGATTTACTTCTTGTGGAGAAACCATGTCACTGTGAACGTCGTGGATGGGCCAGCAACGTCTGCGAATGCCTGGAGGGTACAAGACGCCAACCTGTCCTGGTATCTTCTCACTACTAGAGAACAGACTTTAGAACGATGTCCCAATTTAGCATTAGCCTCGGCATTTTTTGCCCCCGGGACTAAAGGACCCTTTAGTCCCGGTTGGTAATACCAACCGGGACTAAAGGTCCCTGCCCAACGGTCGTCCGCGGGGCAGGGATCTTTAGTCCCGGCTGGTATTAACAACCGGGACTAAAGGTTTACCTTTAGTCCCGGTTGGTAATACCAGCCGGGACTAAAGCTTTTAGTCCCGGTTTGGGTTATGCCCCGGGAATAAAGATTAATATTTAGTCCCGGTTTGGACCCCTAACCGGGACTAATTATCCCGGCCTATAATTCTGCTCAATTCTTCCTCCCCGAGCCCGAGCCATTCCATTATTCAAACTCACTGCCTCTGTTCTTCAGCTTGCTGTTGTTCTTGCACTCTCCCCCTCCATTGGTGTTGCTCTTCGATTTTGGAGGTAACAAACTTAATCCTCTTATGTTTTATCAGTAGCTTATCTCATTTTGCGACGTAGATGCATGTGTAACTTTATATGTTGGACTTTATTATGATTTTATATGTCATTTTTAGCTCAAAATCACATGATGATTTGCATATATGTTTGGATAAACAAAAGTTAAATTAGTTCATCAAAATCACGCCTCGCTCGTCCTCGCTGGAGCACGCGCCATTCTCGTCCCCGGTGGCTTACGTGATCTTAGAATTAATTTTTCCATGAAATGAAAAACTTAGAAAATTGTAGAAAATCCGCACTAGTTGAACTTGCGGACCGTGTTCATGTCGGCGAGCATGTTCTCTGCCGAGCGGTAACGGACGTCAAGGAGGAGCTTTGATTCTACGAGGGAGAGCGGCAACGGTCGTGGAAGACCGTGTTCCTTTTCTCGTAGAATCGGAGCTCTTCCTTGGCCAAGTACGGTGCCGTCCGGTGGAGAAATGCTCGTCAAGATGATCACGTAAGCAAGGTCAACTAGTACGGATGGTTATTTATTGAAACATGTTTTTGAGCTATAATTTGATGAATATTTGAAAATATGAAATTTACACTAGTTTGCAAAAATAAGTATAGAAAGTAGATGACAACTGTTACTGGATCCTCGGCCTCTCGTTCGGTTGCGAAACGACTGAGGCCAGAACTCCCTCTCATTATCTGCGGCAAGTGTAAGCAGAAGATTGTGATGGAGTACCGAGTCAAGAGACAGGGACCCAACAAGGGTCGTGTTTTCTACAAGTGCCCGGATCGCGATGTGAGTTTCTTAAGCATTTTATAATTATGGCTAATTGACCTGCTTTTCTTGAATATTTTTGACTAAATATTTTTTGGCTTTAATTTCAGTGGGAGGGCAATGGATGCGATGGTTGGTACTGGGAGGAAGATTATGCTACATACGTGCAGAATTTGGGTGCGCTTGAGGTAGCGGATGCTGCTGATGAGGCAGTGAGCCAGCAGGAGAAGCTTATTGATATTCAACAGAAGAATGATTTGTCTGTTTTAGTTGCGTACGATCACAAAATAATTATGTTACTGAAGTGCATTGTAGTTTTAGTTTGTTTAGTGATAGTTGGGATTGCTTACGTTGTAGCCAGGCTTAGTTAATTAATCAACCGTGTGTGTGTCATTTATGTTGTGTAATAAAATACTTAATTATGTTCAAGGTTTTCATAATTTGTCGTGTAATACAGATTATGTCACGCCATTGGATGTACAATGCCGATCGTCGCTCCCAAGACTTTATAGAGGGCTTGCACTATTTCTTAGGTGTGGCCGAGGCAAATAAGCGGGATGGTTTCATATGCTGTCCATGTGCCCTATGTAAGAATTTAAAGGAATATTCAAGCTCAATGAGTCTTCATTCACATTTGCTTAAGTCAGGTTTCATGTCAAACTATATATGTTGGACTAAGCATGGAGAAAGCGGGGTCATGATGGAAGAAGGTGAAGGAGAAGATTTAGACATTGATGACATTATTGCTCAGTATGGTGCCTTTGATGATACTACAATGGGGGGAGATGAAGAAGAGGTAGCGGTAGAAGATGATCTCGGTGATGCTCTTGGCGATGCCATTCGTGATGCACAACAAGAATGGGAAAGTGAAAAAGAGAAAGTTAAGTTGGAGCGCATGCTTGAGGATCATAGGAAGTTGCTATACCCGATGGCCGAAGAGGGGCAAAAAAAGCTGGGTACAACACTGGAATTGCTACAGTGGAAGGCAAAGAATGGTGTATCCGATAAGGCATTTGGGAATTTATTAAACCTCATAAAGAAGATGCTTCCGAAGCCAAATGAATTGCCCACCACTACGTACGAAGCAAAAAAGGTTGTCTGCCCTTTGGGATTAAAAATCCAGAAGATACATGCATGTCCTAATGACTGTATCCTCTACCATGGCAATGAATACGAGAATTTGGATGAATGCCCGGTATGTAAAGCATCGCGGTATAAGATCAGGCGCGATGATCCTGGTGACGTCGAGGGTGAACAACGTCCTAGAAAGAAAATCCCTGCCAAGGTTATGTGGTATGCTCCTATAATACCACGCTTAAAACGTTTGTTCAGAAATAAAGACCACGCAAAGTTGTTGCGGTGGTATAAAGAAGACCGTAAGGTAGACAATATGCTGAGACACCCAGCTGATGGGTCCCAGTGGAGAGCGATAGATAGAGAATTTTCAGAGTTTGCAAATGAGGTTAGAAACTTAAGGTTCGCCTTAAGTACAGATGGTATGAATCCTTTTGGACAGCAGAGCACTAGTCATAGCACTTGGCCAGTTACTCTATGTATCTACAACCTTCCTCCATGGTTATGCATGAAGCGGAAGTTCATTATGATGCCGATCCTCATCCAAGGTCCGAGGCAACCTGGCAACGATATTGATGTATATCTGAAGCCATTAGTTGAAGAACTTCTAGTTTTATGGAACAAACCAGGTGTACGTGTCTGGGATGAGTACAAACAAGAACACTTTGACCTACGAGCAATGTTGTTCGTAACCATCAATGATTGGCCTGCTTTAAGTAATCTTTCAGGTCAGACAAACAAAGGATATAATGCATGCACACATTGTTTTGATGACCTTGACAGTATATATTTGAAAAGATGTCGAAAGGTCGTGTACCTTGGCCATCGTCGATTCCTTCCTTTGAACCACCAAGTAAGAAAGAAAGGGAAGCATTTTAAAGGTAAGCCAGACCACCGAAAGAAGCCTCATAACCGAACCGGGGAAGATGTACTCGCAATGGTCAAGGATGTGAAAGTAGTATTTGGAAAGGGACAAGGCAGTGAATCTGTTCCCAAAGATGCTAATGGACATGCACCCATGTGGAAGAAGAAGTCCATCTTTTGGGAGCTACCCTATTGGCAAGTCCTAGAGGTCCGCAACGCAATCGACGTGATGCACCTGACAAAGAATCTTTGTGTGAACCTGTTAGGATTCATGGGTGTGTACGGGAAGCCAAAGGATTCACTTGAAGCACGCCAGGACTTGCAGTGCATGAAAGAACGAGACAACCTTCATCCAGAGAAGACAGGTGATGGACGTCATTACTTAAGTCCTGCTAGCTACACGCTTAGCAAAGAAGAGAGGGACAGCATGTTCGAATGTCTAAGCAGCATCAAGGTCCCATCGGGATTCTCCTCCAATATAAAGGGTATAATAAATGTGCCAGATAAAAAATTCCTAAACTTAAAGTCCCACGACTGCCACGTGCTTATGACGCAATTGCTTCCAGTTGCTTTAAGAGGAATTCTACCTCCACATGTACGTCTAGCCACCGTGAAGCTATGTGCATTTCTCAATGCAATTTCTCAGAAGGCAATCAATCCAGTGGAACTAGCTACTCTACAGAACGATGTGGTTCAATGTCTTGTCAGCTTTGAGTTGGTGTTCCCTCCATCCTTCTTTAATATCATGACACACATCCTAGTTCATTTGGTGAAGGAGATTAGTATTCTTGGACCTGTGTTCTTACATAACATGTTCCCCTTCGAGAGGTTTATGGGAGTCTTGAAGAAATATGTGAAAGTCCGTTCTAAGCCTAAAGGAAGCATCGCCCAGGGCTATGGAACAGAGGAGGTCAT